>NC_091110.1:6063088-6364852 GCF_024713975.1 Paralichthys olivaceus
TCAGAGTACATTGGTGGACTCAGTTTTGCACTTGTAACTCTGGAATTACTTGTGGTTAGCGAGGAAATAGAGACAAAATAAGTTTCTGTAGGAGTCGGCAATACCAAGATCTCACCATTTCCATTTCCCGTTTACTCACTGCTCTGCCCCGGTTAACCTCCGTGTGTGTGTTGTGTGCTGAATTCCTGTAAAGTTCATGACTGAGAGCCTGCAGGGTTGAAAACCATAAATTACCTGAGAGGGACATGAAGACACCAGCAACTACACAAATTTTTTACAGAGAATTTCAAAACAGCAGGACGGCGTCACTCTTTAATCATTTGGAGCGGAGGGTTTGAGTCAAAACATTTGTCTTTGAATAAGGACAAAACATGATTATACATGCAAATTATGACAAAATCTGAAAGTCAATTTGGGCCGACTTACTTATTATATTATTTTTCACAGCTTTAAAAATACTGTTTTCAGCGTATATACTAAAATACAGAGGAATTGCACTCCAGTGTTTTGGCATGAAAGGCTCTGTCACGACAGAATAACAAAATGTCACAGTAAAATAAACAGATGTCAACTGCTACAATAAGTGGTGGATGATGCAAAATCCCATCTGTGATTGAGGCAGGAAAATAAACTTTAGTTAAGGCTAGGGACAGATTGAGGTTTGGGTTAAATTAAAATGTAATAATAGTCAAGTGGCTATTGTACTACATATACATGCATTTCGACAAATATATATATCATCAATTCCTTATGATGTTAATAGAAAATGTAATTTGGCTGCGATTATATTTCATACAAAATGTATTTAAATGTAAATCAACCCTTAAAGCTCAATTCCAGCCAAGTTTTTTTTGTGAAGATTTTTTTTTTCAACTGTTATTTGGTTGTGAATCGACCTGACAGGAATTGATTAGTTCTGCTATTATTGTTCAAACTTTCCACAATAGAAGTCAACTTATTTTCTTACAAATTGAAGGATTATATTGAGTGAGATATTTTCAAATCAATTAGAACTTGAAAAAAAAGTGACCTATGATGACCCTATGATGACTGGTAATGATAAGAACGTCCAGGTTGACAAATAACCACGATGTCTCCGATTTAACGCCAGTTTGTAGGAACACAACACAGAGATCCAAACAAGCACATGCAGTCACCGTACAAACACAGACAAACATCGTTATTCACAACCGCACGAGCAAAGTGTGTACAGTACTGAAGAGCGCACATGTCCACACACACGTCCAAACACACTTACGCACACAGCAGAAAATGAGATCCAGGTGGATGCGGAGTTTTCATTTTTGTTTGCTCTCAGCAGGGTGTTTGGGGCGTTGAAAGGGTAAAAAACAACACTCTCCAAACACGCACACACAGACTTCAAGACATGAGCAGGAGAAAAGTTGCCCTTTGACTGAGTCTGTTAGTCTAAACCCAAGCCTGAACCTCAAACCCTGGGGCATGCTGGGAGTATAACCAGGGGCAAAGGTCACTGTGGTGGGCAGTGAAGCGAGGTGACAGAGGGGTTAAAGAGGGGTAACAGAGAAGCACGGCTCTTTTATTTGCCCCTTGACATGAGTATTACCTCTTTAAGACTCATTATGAATCACTGTTTGCCAGCTCTGATTTTAGCCCTGCTGTTGATCCATCGGGTTGGTCCACCAGTTGGGTTCAGAATGAAATATCGATATCTATAAACTTCCTGGATGGATTGGCTTCCAACTGCGTCCACACATTTATTGTCCCCAAAGTATGAAGCGCTCTGAGGTAAATAATCCATGATGAGTTTGATGTTTTGGTTTTCAGTGACATTTCTCAACAACTATTAGATGAATCACCATAGAGACATTCATGGTCTCCAACGGATGAAGTCTATGGACTTTGGTGATCCCCAGACTTTTCTTCTCGCACCACCATGAGGATGCCTGAGTGACGGAGAGGTTTTGAAGCTCCTGGACATTTTTATTTAGAAGTTTGGTGAAAATATTCACGACCCCTCAGGATGGACAGTAGAATCCCCTTCATCCATTCATGTGCATCATGAATTAGATTACGAGACACTTGGTTACATTAAGAGAGTCATAGTTGTGCTCACTGTTCATTTAATTTCTTTACTTTGACACTAAGAACGCTGGGCAGAAATACCATCACAGAAACACCCCCAGTGTGCTTTCGTTTGCTAACATGGTAACCTAAGATAGTCAACATGGTGAAACATGTTAGCATGTAAGAACAAGTACAGACTCAGAGACACATGACACGTTGGCTGTCCACTCTTAGTCCCATTTAGCAATATAAAGACAACAGGGTCACATGGTCGACAATAATTTTTCTCTAAATAGAAACACAGAATAAGATTTTGCTGTTTGTGCATTTCTATATTGAATCCTGCGTCCATTGATGTGGAGTCTGGCTGCCTGTAGCTGCATGCCTCATGGAGCCTGTCTGCATGAGATGAGTTAATACACAGTTTCAACAAGGTCCTCACATCACACACCCATAAATCCCCTTTATGACAGATTAGAGAGAGCAATGGCTTTTCCACTCGTTTACCTATAAATACAGCAACACGCTCAGCTGGTTTATGCTTCTCTGTTCAGATGATGGAATGGGTGAGCTGATGTTTATAGCTGTCATGGAGCAGCAGTAAAAATGTCTCTTACTGGCCACAGTCCAGTCCAACTTCAAAGCAATAAGAAAATAGAGCCGCTCCGTAATGGAAAAGCAAAACAGCTGTGTGCTATATGATTTAGCTCGTCTCCTTTCAGACTGTGTTCTGCTGAGAGAGAGAACAAACAAAAAACTTTAGAGAATATTTCCTGCTGCGCGCTGAAGAGATAATATTTCCCATGCCAGTTTTGAGAAGTTCATGTCACACACATTTCATGTTTTGCAACAGAGAGAGAACGAGTGAAGAACAAGAATGTACAAAGGGAGGGAGGAAAGGCAAGTGGCTGTGTGAGACAGCGAGCACGTTGGAAAAGGAGCCCGGCGAGCTGTCGGATCTGATGTAGGCGTTTTTTCCTGACAGCTGTAATTCTCCCGCCTACAGAATTTCATCAGCTACAGCAGTTGCATTTAAGCTGTGCCGCGGGGCAGCGGCCCTTTCAAGTCTCCTTCCTCTGACAGGTAGATTTATTAGTCCTGAAATTTGTACAGATCACACGTCACTCATGGCAAGCTGTCGGCGTGTCAGAGGGGCCTTCTGGCATTCTTAAGGTGGATCTGCCCGGAAGAGGGTTTATCCCTTTCTTTCTCTCTCTCTCCTCACTCATTTCATACCAACCCATTTAAAAAAGGGGGGGTTGAAAATGTGAGAAGCACAGGAGAAGGCAGGAGAGGAGACGGACGTCAGTTATCAGTTATTCTGGCAGGAGCCCAGACAGCTCGACTGATAAGTAAGAAAAATGGAGGATTTGAAAAAGACTCCACTAATGTTACAAAATAAATTTTTTAAGGGAAATTCCACTCTTTGGGTCGAGACAGAAGTATTTCAACAACTGCAGTGCTGGTAAAAACAATTATTTGTTCATGCAAATGTTGGTGATTTACATGTGGGAAACTTGATTTTGGGAAATTGCTAATGTTTAGCAGGTCATCTTAGTTTAGCGTGTCAACAGACAGAGGTAACTATATTCGGAGGAGTGGAGGGTGGAGCCAGACTGAGAGCTCGAGGATACTGCACGCCCAACGACACATGTGACCTACACCTATTGGACAGTACAAGATGTCAATCACTCAATATCTGTGCCCTAATGTCCATTTGACTCTAAATGGGACAAATCATTTACCAACTGAACATCATGCTTTATTGAAGAAGACTATTATATTTAATGACATTATAAATCAAGTCTTTTTCTCATAGACTTCTATAGAAACAAACTTTTCAATCACTGGAGACTCCCTCGGTTGTCTTTGGAGAAAATACAGGCGTCAGACACATCCACATTGGTTTCATTCTCCACACCCTGAGTCTTTGATTCAATATATCTCTTCTCTCCCCCGCTTTCCACCCATCTCTCCTTTCCTCCCCCCTTACTTTTCTTTCCTCACCCCAACCGGTCGAGGCAGATGACCGCCCACATTGAGCCTGGTTCTGCCAGAGGTTTCTCCCTGTTAATGAGGGAGTTTTTCCTCTCCACAGTCGCCTGTGCTTGCTCATTGTGGGAACTGTTGGGTTTCTCTATGTTAATATTGTTTTAAGGTCTTGACCTTTAAATGTAAAGTGCCTTGAGATAATGTAAATTATGAATTGGCGCTATATAAATAAAATTGAATTGAATTGAATATAAAGTCTATGAAATTAACATTGCCACCAGGAGATGCAGCTAAAAATAATGACAGTAAAATGAATTATTGACGCAGCTGTCGACAAACATCAACTTCTAAACCAACATAATTTTTCTTTATTTTTTAAAGTTAATGGAAATTAAATGGAAATTCAGGCAGATTATCAGGAACAAAGACAAAATAAAAGTAGTAGGTCAAAGCTGGACCAGGGACATTTTGGATTAAACTCTGCATTAATTTGCACTCTTATCTGCTGAACATCTGCTTAAAGTGAAGTATCATAGTCTAGGGGATTATTGTACACCAATGTTATCATTTGTGTGGTTGTCATGTTCATTTAATTGTAAAGCTATAACCACAAATCTGTGTTTGTAAAAATAAACATGACTTTATTTATCTGCCTCCCAAGTCTACATCTACCAACTGGGTTGATTTGCTTTTTCAGTCGGTGAAACATTTACATCCACCTAAAACACCCTGTCATATTACCAGCAGAGTTATAGCTGAATGCTGAGAAGGGACAAAGAGAAGAACAAGAAAAATCACAAGCAACAGTTAGAAAAACGAAAGAGCAAGACGGAGAGGGAGAGAAAGCACTCTGGGGTCCATCTTTCAGTTCCACATCTGGCCCTGATATTTCAGAGTTAATTAGTCATGCCGGGGCTGTGTGTAGATAAATCTATCATGCTGCAGCGCACAAACCATTTGAGAAATGAAAGGAAGTGAGGAGATATACACAGACCGAGCTCCTTCATAAATCACTGGCCCAGATTAAAAACAGACACAGCCGTGATGAGAGGACAAGGCTGGCCCTGGACTTTGTCACACAAAAGCACACTGTAACATTTGTGCGCACACATCACACACAAACACGCATTACAGTGTGTTTTTAAATGTGTGTGTGTAGGTGTCTGTTAAATGTTGCACTTGAAAGTGTGTGAAAAGTTGCTAAAATATGTGAAGAATTAAAGATAAATGGTGAAAATAGACGACTAAAAGTTATTTGTTAATGTGAAATCAGTGGGAAAATTACTGGATAATGGAAAAAGGATTTACTGATTTGCTTTTTGCTACTTATTATTAGTTATGGTAGATGGTTGAATAGGATGAATAGTTGAAATAGGTAAAGGTTAGCTAGCTACTGAAAGTAATCCATCATTATATAATAGAGGCTGAATTGAAACACACTGTTATAGTTAGTTAGCTAAAGGTCATGGATATGGTTGATGTCCAGTAGGAGCACAAATGAAAACCAATTCAAACTAAGACAGTTAAAGTGTAGGAAAGTAAAAATTGAATGTTTTTGTATAATTAATTATGTTAATTCTCCATCTTGAACATGACGGCTGGTGTTGAACGGTTAATCTGACATGGCTTTAATGCGTTTATATACAAATATTTGACTAGAACATAACTTCTCATGACTCACTAATATTAATATTAAGAAATATAACACTCGGATATTCTTGAGTGGGATTTCTACTCGACTGATCAGCTCGAGGAGCTGTTGAACGTTTACACAGTAAAACAAACATATATGTACTGCGGTCTCACCATCTGCTGCTGATCCCGACAGTATTCCACTCAGAGGAAGGAGCTGAGACAACAACCACAAGGACAAAGTGCAGAAGAACAGAGACGGGGGAGCACAGGTCCGTTTCACAGCGGACATTTTGACTTGTCGCCGTAGGAACAGCACAGGTGTGACTGATCACATTAACAGTGAATGTGTTGGGGTCAGAATCTGTAACTCACTTCATCATTCACTCCTGTGATTCTCCTGCTGTGGCATGTCAAAATGTCTGCGGTGAAAAATACACCGTGGCTGTGTCCGACATCACCCACTCACTCTACTCACTATATGTAGACGACTATAGTGAGCTCACCAGGACAAGAAAAAAAACACATTGGGACACGATTTCTCTGCTCCAGTAATAACGTAATTGTTGCAGGATTATAGCGTACTACAACAACAACATCCACAACAACGCTGGACGCTGGAAAAAAACCATAATACTATTTATTTTACACTTTTGTATTAATACTAAATACTACAACAGTTTAAGCTGTGATGTGCTGCTCTGCTTTTATTACATAATTTACCACCACAGCTCATAGATTTGTTTTGTGTCAGTCATAAAAAAAAGATTGGTATTTAATACTTGGTATACAAAATGTTACTAAACAGCACAACAAATTGGTGAATTCACTATAAAGTGGACACCTATGTGTATTTTTGTGTATGTAAATGCATATACAGGATGTATATGTTTGTTTATGTATTTAAGTATGTTCTTAATACACGTAATTCATGACAGATCAAAAACTCCTCCAAAATAATTGTATATGCTTTCTCAACATATTTTAAAAATACATAAATATACAAATCCTTTAGTGTTATATTTTAAAGTGTATTTACACAAGAATATCAATTAGGTTTAGCCTGCACCTTTTACAGTCAATAAGTTAATATGTTGTTTAATAGTCATGGTAAATTGAAACTCTGGTTGAGTCCATTAACCCACCACAACCAACTCCATATTCACTTATTCAATGTCATGCCACTTCTTCCTTTCCTCTCAGCCACTAGAGGTTTCCTCACTATAAAACATAACTATAGGTCGTAATGATACAGATAACCTGTGCATTACTGTTTTATGGTCAGTCTCACCAAACCTAAAACTTTCTCTAGCCTTAAACAATCATTCTAATCACAGACGCACGCCGGGCATCACATAATACAGTGTTAAGCTTGATTCATATTATAGTACAAAATAGTTCAAAGAAAATGTAATTGAGATTATAGTTGACAAATAATGAAGAGAACTTAAAGTCACCTCGACCTTTACATTAAGGCTGGATGAGGATTTATAGGTTTGGAGAATTTACGATGAGGTTAGCTCTGGGTGAGGATGAAGGTTAGGAAAAGGACAGGGTCAAAGGTTAAGGCAGGAAAAGTGCTGAGTATTAAAGGGAACATGTGTGTTTTAAAAGGGGGAGAGGGTGCGGTGACAAGAGGCAGTGAAATGGGGGTAAGGTGAAAATAATAAAAACCAGTGATGGAAAGTACGAGTTCTGTTCTAAAATACAATTTTACGGCACTGAGTGTCTCTATGTCCTGCAACTATATACTTCTATTACACTATTTGACACATTGTTAAACATTTAAAGAGTGGATCGGAACCTTTTCCACTAAGACCACTTCAGGCTTTTAGCAATAAATGATCCAATACTTGACTAAAAAGCAAAGATCAGAGAAAAATCCAAATAAATTCAAATAATAAATAAATAATTACAATAAAATCAATCTGTTTTTCATCATCTACCAACTCTCCAAATTAATTGACCCTTTGGAGGGACCCAACCCCCAGGTTGAGCCCCCGGGACTAGACATCTGTATTGTATAAAAAAAAACTAGGTCCACCTCAAACAGCTACAGCAATATACTGCAGTTTAGACAATGATGCATCTGTATTAACATCTAATAATCTAATATATAACAGTATGGAAGTTGGGGGTACCATTTTTCTGCAGAACGAATACTTCAAGAAAATGTTAAATAAACACTTCTGTACTGAAATAGTACTATTGATGATTATGTATATGTATAAATAGGTTATTTTCTTTTTATTAACATAAAGAAGATGATATGCGTCCTGTTCGTGGCCTGAAGCGCTCCTGTGTCACTCTTTTTTTCCATGTACTGTCCTGCAGGAACAGAGCGGACATGTAAGGCAGCCGATAGCCATCTGACCGGGAAACACTAAATCACAGATGAAACAGCAGGGGGGGAAGCTGTAAATAACACATTACAAAGAGCCTGGTGAAAGCTCAGGAACGTTGAACTGCCATGACATCGTCCCTCGTAGGCCGCCTTCAAAGCTGGCCAGGGCAGGAAGCCGTCATTCCCATTTCCTGTCTGCGTCACCCAGGGGACGACAGCACAACTGAGGTGTGAAGGAAAATCACATTTTTTTATGTTTGGATATATTCTTCCTTCCAAGGACGTGTGAATCTATTGTGACTGTGCTCACGACAGTTTCTCCGAGCTGATGAAAAGAGATTACAATGGCACCGGAATCACATTTGTATGAAAGTGAACTCTGACCATGATAAAGCTGTTGTCGTGGAAACACTGATGATGGGTTTGTTGGTGTCAGGGTTGGTTTAGTTAAAACAGAGGAAGACGAAGGACATTTCCAAACTGTAAACACCTCTCTGTGCGCTAATGTGCACTTATACATATTGTGCAAACTCAGGCTGTAGGTATGCACATGGTATTTTATTATGTACAAATAATTTATAGTAAACAAGTTTTATAGAAAGTAAGTGATATATGTGTTTGGATTGGGCGCACAATGCTATGATAATGTAAGAAAGAGGCATAAGTCTATGTGGAGGTAGGGAGTTTTTTTTTGTCCATCCACTTCTATTCTGTTTAGTAGATGGAAAGCTATGGGTCTTAATTGAGGTGCAGAGCTTTGGTGTCTTCAGTGTACATGTGAAAACAGAGGCCGTGGCCACATAGGATCTAATAAAGAGGTATTGTGACCGGGATAAAGATAAGGGGACCAAGGACTGAACCCTGGGGGAACGCCGGTACAATTTTAATTTGGAAGTGGTCAAACAATCAAAGGCAGAGGTTGATTTAAGGACAACCAAATATTTTCCTTAATAATGCCTGTCAACTTCAATAAATCATTCATAAATGACTTATGAACCTTTAAGTAAACCATCAATTATGGTGTCTTATCAGAAAGTGAAACCAGCTTAGTATCATCATGGGTGCGTTTGATGTGTCACATTGCCAGGATGCAGTTAGTGAATGTGAGTCCCATTAGCCTCAGATCACCAGACTTGTTAGCAGCAACACCTTCTGCAATAATTTACAACCCTTTCATCTCAACAGAATGTGTTCCTTGTAGACTGTAATGGAAGTAATCCATTCTGCCTGTCAGCGCAGGAAAACACTTTGTTTTCTGTACAAATTGTGTTTTGGGGGAAGATGCTGGGTTAGAGGGCTGAAAAAAATGTTGTCATCAGTAGATTTCATATATGCAGGTTTTCTTGACAGGAGTCTTTCTTTTTTGTTGCGCTGAGGATACAGGACGTACAATATATTAGTTCTATGAACGTGACCAAGCTTATATAAACATGATTTCAATGAGACAAAGAGATTATTTTGATTTAATTAAGTATTTCCATTTTATTCAGGATGTTTGAATACTGCTAGTAGTAATTATATAGATGAAAGCTCTACATTCCTTCTACGTTTCAGAAACAAAACTAAGGGATTTCATATGAGGCTGAAAACTACAGGTCAATCTGCAATTTAACTAATATGCAGCATAAATATCACTTAAATACTGAGCTTATGATAAAAAATCAGAGTAGATTTTTCTAGGAAACTCTCTCACTGATTACATAATGTTCTAGTTTTTTCTCGAGAACTTACATATGAGTGTTTGTTTGATTACTGTCACAACTAATACTCTCTCCATTTCCATTATATTTATAATACAAATCTTAAAATAGTTCCATCTGGTAGATTCATGCAGCCGACTACCGTGGGTAACACATCTGTTTGTTTTCAAGGGCCACAAACCTAAAAATGTTTTCGAAACCACTGACATAAATATAAAAGGGGATTTTTTTTGCATCATGAGTAATTTTACTTGGAATTCTTCGGACAGTATTAACTTTTTTTTTCCTCTGTTGAGGAAGGTACAAATTCAACATTGTTATATTATCAGTATATGACGTTATGCAAAATATCTTAGAAATAATCCTGCAGATATAGGGTGATGTTAGGTTTCATTGCATGTTTGGTCTGGTATTCACTCTCTTCTTACTTTAGGTTTGGTCTCTACTAACTCCTGAGGGAAATCTCTGGGTCTTTAGCTTCTAAATGCTCCACTATGTTCACCAGCTAGTTTATAACTGTGTGTGGACTGTTTGGTGCTGAGCAGGTGAGCGCAGTGGCTTTTTTAGGAGCCATATTCCTGCTGAAACAACACACAGAGAATGGTGGGCATGAATTAGACCAGCAAAGTTACAGTGAAGAAAACCAATGAAAATAAAGATGGTAAAACGTTCAGTGCACCTGAGGGGAACTATACAGCTGGGTTATAATAATCAGTACAAGTTAATTTATCAATATAAGGTCATTCACATTGAGCATGGTAATTTTTTCCAGTGTCCCTATAGAATATTGCTTTGTGAAGATTTAACTACAATTTTATATGAGACATTTTTTTAATTCGATTGAATAATAGAGTTTTACTTAGTATATTGAGTATATTAGACTATTATATTAGACTCACTTCAATCGTATGCTCATTTTGTTCTGATACATTTCTACACATATACACATGCAAATATAATGTTCTTATACTGCTGAACACTGACTCTACTTAACTGCCCACAGCATGGAAATAGCAGCTGTTTATTAATACGTGAGAACATATTTATTTAGCTCATAGCAGTAATTCTAATCATGTAAACGCCCACATTTCGGAAAAGCTCTCAACAACATTTGGGTACGAGAGGAACAACATTTGATTTGTGGCCCTTGCTTTTATTTTCCAGCGAACATTATTTTTATCCCAGCTTTCAAACCAAAGTGCAGTCCCAAAACAACAGTCCATCCCTCATCCTCTCCTGCATACCTCCTCCTCCTCCTTCTCACATCTACCCACTCGCTCCCTCATTCCTCTCCCACTGTATCTCCCACAGCCCCCACAGTCCCCTCCATAAATCCTGGGACAGCAGCGCTTTAATGGATAATTAATTGATGCCGCTGCAGCACTGTAATAAGACAATAAATTACGACACAGGCCGGTGTGCAGTGTCAGTGTGTGTTGCTAATGGCCCTTCAGAGCTGGGGCAGGAGGCTAATAAATTAGACAGGTATTAACTGTTGTCTGCTAAGTAGCCCTCCACCACTGACTGCAGCATGAGAGGAGATGAGATGGGAGACAGATGTGCAGGAGTGAGAAGAACACTATTAATTTAACACTGAAACTGAAATCATGTTTCATTTTTGCTAAGAAATAAATATGCAAGGTTAAAAAAAAATAGCAGGGGGTGTGAATTCTAACTGAACTTCGTAAATCATGGGTAACATCACTTCATTTCTTACAATGTGTGCAGCACTTCATGCATTATCATTAACAAAGCCCTGAAGTCATTGATTTCAATGGAAGGTAAATGACGGACTATCAGGTCACAAATACAGTGGATTTTTCCAAACTCTGGGTTGGAGCGTCACAACCACTAGAAATACTAAAAATATTTTGATTCACTTGGCTCAAACAAAGAGATTCTTGAGTAGTTTCTGTTAAAATAAAAGACAAATCTGGACTTGTACTTATGATGTTAATGATTATTTTAATGCAACACACTCGAAAAAAGAAATCTGCAACATTAATTCCATGTTTGGGGATTGTTCCAACAAAAACAGTCTGACAAAGGGATTGAGCTAACTATGCAGTTGTACAGTCTGAGTTACACAAAACACAAGATCAGGGTTTTCATCTGGATCAGCACCAAATTGCTCACGCTCATAAATATCAGACCCATGTTTTTATAAGGATTCATGAATTCTTCTTGGAAAAAAATCTTATATTAAAATAAGTGAAAAAATATCGTGGATCCTCCAACTGATCCAGATCATCACCAAAATGTAATGGGTTCTTTGCTGACTTACATCTTGCCTGTGGTTTTTGCATAATCCTGCTGACAAACAAATATAACATAACCTCCTTGGTGGAGGTAACAAATACTGAATTAGGGATAAAAATAATAATAATTCCAACTTCGACACAACATAATTCATGTGATAAACATGCTTTCATCATGGCGAGTGTTTTGGATTGTGTCGCTTTCCAAAGAGGAAAATCTCACCTCATAAACCAGGACACAAAGACAAACATCTCCCGCTTGGAAATGTGGAATTTCAGCAGATAGTCTCTAATCCCATTTTAATGGTTGTCTGATTAAGAGGTGAGAAGGATTAGGAGTGTGAGTGTATCCATGTGTGGTGTGTTGCAGGCATGCACGTCACATATGTGCCTGTCAAAGAAAATTGGAGAAAGTGAAAAATAGCAGAGATTAGAATTGAGCAGAAGAAGAAGAAAAATGGCTGCTCAATTATGTTGGCACAATTAAAAATGCTGCAAATCTCTCATCTCCTAATGTTAGAACTAACGAGCGCAGCTCAGTGGCAGTTATGTAGATAAAAACTCTTTCTGATTGATTCCAATGGGCCATTGAAATTTGCTTCACTCCACCTTATTGATCACAGGCAGCCGGTTGAAAACTGCTAATTAATAATGATAATAAAAGTGCCACAGCTCATTAAAATCAAGCACATCAGGCTGAACTCGGTCCCTGTTATCCTCCTCACTGCTCCACTTCAGCCTCCCTCCTTTAAACCCATTCCTCCTGTTCAGAATCTTTCTCTTGTTAAATTCTAACATCAGTTCAGTTTTCTACCCAAACTGTCAGATCTGCAATTGTATAGAATCTGACACTTGCTATTATACCTGCTATTGTCTTGAACAAATCACTGTGATGCTGGCAGTGTCCTCCCACACACACTCCTTCATCCATAATAATCACGCTATTTTTTGCCCACATTCAGCCACTGACTGGAATGTTCATCCCTTTATCTCATTACATGTTTGGGATTTTTCCTGATTGACGTTCCACTCACTCTGACTTAAATTTGTGGATTCATCTAAATCACAATTTTCTCACGAGCCTTTTAATGGTATCCAGCAATGCTGATTTTATTTTGTTTTCTTTGTTTGGTTTTGAGATACCTGACTCCATCCATCCATCCATCCATCCATCCATCCATCCTTTATCTGCAGTCTGGTCTCAGTGGCAGCTGGTTAAGCAATGCAGTCCACACATTAATCTCCCTAGCAACGTTTTCCACTTCCTCCTGGGGGACCCCAAGGCTCTCCCAGGCCAGATGAGATAAGTAGTATATTCTCTCCAGCATGTTCTGGGTCTACCCCCAAGGCCTCCTATGTGTCCAGAATACCTCTAGTGGAAGGTACCTAGGAGGCATCCTGATCAGATGCCTGAACCACCTCAACTGGCTCCTTATGATGCAAAGAAGCAGCAACTCAGCCCAACTCGGGTACCCAACCCATCCACCCCAATACACTGGAATGTGGGGTGGCTGTGGCTGAGGAGAAAGAGTGGCTTCGAGTTCGATGTTTTTCCTCATTACAGGCACATGAGCTACGATAAATTCAAGTAGATAGATCTGCCAATGTGACTGAACCTGACCCGAACCTGAATATCATTTATTTCGTATTCACACTCTACTCTGGTCTCCCATGTAAAAGTCCCTCCTGACCTCCACACCCTCAGTTTCCACCTCGCTTCACAAAGATGACATTACATCTTGCATTGACTTTGAGTGTTTGCACCGAGCGTAAACAACGAGGTGCACAGTCAACACTTAAATGACGGAGCGCGTAGGTGTCTGGGATGAGGTGATGGCAGCGGTCGCAGTGACTGTGGATGATGATGATATAGCTCTTTGACTGTGTCACAGGCAGCCCTGCTACAACCGAGCTCTGCAGGAAAGTGAAGCGCTTAATATATTATCAGTGGAGCCAACTGACACCACCAAAGACAGAGTGCTCAGTGCAGAGCTCTCGCAGCCCGGGACCCGAAACATTCCCCCATATTTTTCACTGGCTGTCAGGACGTCTAATAAAGCGGGGCAAAATGGAGGGACGGTGCAGGGGCTGAGGGTGGATGAAGTATCCAGCACTGATGTAATATGGCTTATAAATCTAATTTAATTACCCTGTGTGGGGACAGGCTGTAGAAGCCATGAGTGGATTTATTGTGTCTTAACTTGGCATCTTAACGACTTTGTGCTTTTAATATCATTACCCTGTAATTTATTCTTTTCCGTGCACTCTCTCTCACACACGCACACACACTGTACAACCACAGCGGCCCGACACCCACAGTGCAGTCATAATCTATTTAAGCAGAGAGCTTTACAGATCATCAGACTCCCGAGCTGTGACAGCTATTGATCCATAAACTCCCGCTTTGACTCATCCCATGCTTCTACTGTATGTCATCAAGGTGATATCGCTTATGCAGGCTTCATTTAGGACTTACAGTTACATTTCATCACTGATGAGTTCAATGAGCCCTACATGGATCCAGGGGGCAGGTTAAAATGCTTGTTAGTCTGACATCCAGTTACCGAACCAAACATCCATCTCCAAAAACCCTCTTGAATATGCTGCCCCCTGCCACTCTGAATAGTGTGCAGTAAGATCTGAGGTTATTTCTCAAACGCCTTGTCTGCCTGTCTGTGGAATTAATATCTCCAGAACCGTTCATTTGATCAGCTTCACTTGACTTCGTGTATTGTTAGGAGCCTGCAGGCCAAAACTGGCCCACCGGGGATAATTATTCTTTTTATTTAACTATATCAGACTGACACCGACATTCACAGAGTGCTGACGGCAACAACATTCATTGATTCACTTCCTGTTTGGCAATTTGTCGTCAAAGTAAAAGCACAACGCTCGTTTTGTTACTGCAATGATTTCATCATCAAACTGGCCACTAGTCAGCCTCAGGTAGTGTGCACCTCCGGATGGTCTTGTGGATCCATAAATAATGGCATTGGCTTCTTCTGCGCTTCCACATCAGGTACGATGTGGCAATTGTCATTTATTGATTATACTGATTATATTTATTATATAAATTCAAAACAACCCATTGTCCAAAGTGGATTTCTGCCCATGGGTAGCCTTTACCCTAAGTAACCCAGTATTGTGTTGGTGCTTCATTGACCTGAATAGAATCCATTTTGACCCTGTATTTCAGTGTGTAGCAATATTCACATGTTCCATGATTAATCATAATGGTATCCTTAAAAAAGGACACTGTACAATCTAAGGATGAGATAACATGTACTCATAGATAACAAAGATCACATCATCTATCTCTCCTGACACATAAATATACAGTAATTCACTCTTTTTCTACCTACCACTGCACCACTCTTTGTTTAGTCTCTCCCACCAACCATTCTCCATTATTGTTTCTTCCAACGCAGATCAACCAGCTGCTCGTATTTATCTCATTTCATCTGTCTCCTCCTTTCTGCCGCTGTTCTCTCATCCTTACTCCCTCACTGGCCGTCCCACGCCCTCCAGTTCAGCCTGTCGGCTTAAATAAAAAAGACAAAAGGTGGAAAAATAGACAGAAAAGAATTAGAAAGAGATAGGAAATGAGGGATGGGACAATGAAGGCAGCTCCACTATACTCCATTCTCTTCCCCTCTGCCTCCCACCATGTCAAGCAAATAGTTTCCAGAGGCCTCTGTTCCACATTAGCTTAGCTTGCTATTCAGCTGAGCCATCTACTTAATGCAATCCCCTAAATGCCTTCTGTATGGCCTCACTGACAGTGACATATTTGTTTTGCAGCTTTCTGCAATCTGATGTCTGCCACCGCACTAAAGGTTTGATTAATGCCTCTGCTTTTGACTCCAGTAATTGGCTGCGACTGCACTGGCAAAAACTCACCAAGTCTTTGCTGCCTGCCATTGGTTGGCAAAGTGTTGGGAAACTAATGAAGCTAAAGCTTAATTCAACTGCACTCACCACTGGCGGCATTTGACAACAAACAACCAATCACTCAAGGGCCATTTGTTGCACATTTAATTGATTGATTTGATTTGTCTAGATAAAGAGTTGTGTATGTAGATGGAGCTGGTTGGGTTTTTTGTTTGTTAAACTGCATTCAAAAAAAAAAAGGTAACAAAAGTGCAATGAATTAATCATTTCTTCATCTCTTTAATGCTAAAATTATTTGCAGTTATTTCACTGATAGCATAATTATCCCTTACCTGCTGTTATTTCTAAGTAATAAGAACATGTTTAAGTAATAACTTAACTTAACTCGGTGCAACAGAGGATTAATCAAATAAAAACAGCATGCATAGTAGAGCCCAACTGAAATACAAAAACCTATGCAGAAAATATATAGTAATAATGTAGTAATATATCGTATAATATATAGTTTCAGTTCATTTTCTAAAGTAAACTTCTATATATTTGGCTGTATTTGTGTTTTGTTATTTAGAATTGGGTCTTGGTATTTTATGGGTAAATTATAAAATTTGAAGACCCAATTACATTTCTTGTAAACTCAACCCTGAAAATACTTTGGTTAATTGGATCAGACACACAAGGGGAAGCAGAGGAGAGGTGGCAGTGGTTTGTAAACCTTCCTTCATCACAGGAGGGGGGTGTTGTGAATGTAAGTGGGCATGTCTTTTTGCAAGACCCTAATTACACAAACAATTCAAGACATAATTTTTCATCTGTCACTAATTCCTGTGATGTTATTTGTTTGAGTTTTGATGCCATTGGTCAACAGGAGCTTTACAGTGCGGCCTGTGTAATGATCTCCATGTGTGAGAGATTGACAGACAATACAAAAACTTGTTTTGTCTGTCATAAATAAGTGGTCCAGACTATAACAACACAAACCATGATTAGTGTCCACATCAAACACGCCCTGCAGTTTTCTTTGCACAGATTTCAAACCCTGAACCACCATGTTTGAATGTGGAGGCTGCAACTCACAATTATTTTCACTAGTGATTAATTAGCAGATCATTTTTGTTTGATAACACTAAATAGTATTTAAAAAAAGCTATAATTCCCCCCCACAATTATTCAGCCTGTAATCCTCATATTGGAGAAGCTAGAAACAGAGAATTGTTCAGATTATTACATTTTAACAGTTGCTGATTAATTTTGGATCAATTTGGTGGAACATTTCACTTGTGGAAAAATAAATACATCTGTAAATTAGGGCTAGCTCCACTAAATCCCTAAAGTTGAAGGAGAGAAGGAGGTTCAGAGGTCATATTGGAAAACTCGACACTAATGAGATTTGACCTCATGTTTGCCCACGGTTCCTGACCCGACCCCACTGGTTCACACGGGACACGAAGGAGAGGTCAAGTGAATTATTGAACCCTATTAAAGACAGACCAAGGAGAAGAGAGAAAAAAGGGGATGAAAGGGAAAAACAAATAGCTGAAGGTGATAGTAACCTGATATCTGGTTTGAAATTATTCCATTTGTCCTCATTTGAAAACTTTTGTATGCAGTGGATACAAAATGGTACATGTAAAAATACTCCTCATGTTCATATGTAGTTGAAAAGCAGATATAAATCACATCCTACTGGATTTATGAGCTTCTATCTTAAGATCCCTGGGTTCGAATGAGATTTATATGTTTTGTACTTTTATGTTGTTTGTTCTTAAGTCTCCTGGGACGCTGTTTTTTATTTTTAATTACAGGGAAATATATCTTTGTTTTACAGCTTTTCTAACTTCTCTCAACTCTGTTATTACCATCACTTTGCATATGAGACACACTTTCACAAACAAATACAGTACAATGTCCTCCACTGTTTGGAGCATTGCTAATGCGAGTCACATCCGATCTCCTCGCCGCTGTCTGTAGAGCTGTTGTGTTAAGGTTACATACAGTGTGACCTGGGTCGCACTAATGATTTATACCCTGCTTCCACCGTTAACACACTGAGTGAGAGCCTCCATACTGTGCACATACAGCCTCTATCGTATTTTACATCATTAAAACACCAGCTGTCTCAGCGCTGTCTGCATTCATTACACATAATGGCACTGCTCACATAAGCTTGTCAGGGTGTGTGTATGGTACATACTCAGAGACACACAAGTAAAACACATGTACGAGGTTTATAACGTAAAGTTCCGAATGACTCAGATGTGTATTTCTTTAGATTTGCACCAATCACAGGTCTCACACAAATATTATTTTCTGCAAAGTACTGAAGGAAAATTGAGTGTTCTAGTGTTTTACTTAAAGCTGCTAAAAACAATATTTGTATATGAACAATGGATTAGTGGACTATTTATAAAGAGGTTGCTTGTAGCAACAAACACAGAAAATGATCACCAGCTGTGCCTCAACTCTCCAGGATTATAATTATTTTTAATGCATTTCAGCTTGTTAGTGTATTGTTCTGATTTAACAAACCTACAAGTCTACTTTTATGGTTCACTTTCTACGCTCTCATCAAGTTTGCATTCTTTTTTTGTTTAGTGATTAATAGTTTTATTCCTCAGAAACTGTTGGAGACAGTACAAAGACAGTGAATATTTGACTTAGACTGACACTTATGTTGGTCTGTATCTCCTGGGTGTCTACAAATGCAACAGTTTGCCAATAAGTTCACTATATCAACCTAGAAGATGATATGTTAGTTACACATATCCCCCCCCCCCCCCCTCCCAATAAGCCCATAGTCTGCTTGAAAACAGCTGAATGTCCCCCCTGGTGGCTGACTGCAGTATAAATCATAAAACCTCCATGTTAGCATTTTGGACGTGGTTCAAATAAAAATCCAGAGATGGTTTCTGTAATTTTAGGAACATCTTTTCACACTGATTTAAGTTCACATTGTTATTGTGGTAGTGGGGCGTGGTTAGTGTCGGTGGCAGGAGGGAGAGAGTCTGATTGTGTACAGGTGTACTGCGTTTACAAATCACTCTCTCCCCCCTTTATCAGCAGTAACGTGTTGGGACATGAGAGTCACGACGAGTAGCTGGAGGCATACCGGACAAACTCAGCAGGAGAAACGTATATATATATATATATATATATATATATATATGTGTATGTGACGAAACAAATACAAGAGTTAACCGGGCACTGACCTGACTCATCTGTGGCGAGGAACCCGCGGTGGCACGAGCTTGTCACAGTTATATTCGAGGTGGTGTTTGAATAGTTTTAATGTACCAATATTACACAAAGGTTAATCATGGGAAAGAAATTGTTGATTTTATTTAAGTTTTTTTTTTTTGCTGAAAGGTTACGCTGATGATTATATATATTTTTTCAAGTATTAGAAATCACAAATTATACCCAGTGGATTATGGTCATGTATGTATATGTATGATTGAAAATAAACAATTAAAGTCATTTTAAACAATTGGAAAAATGCCACCTTAACTCAACTTATTAAATATCAAATATGAACTGAAACCTATGGAGATGAATGGAGTGGTAGAGAGAGTACTGAGAGTACCGATGTGTTTCAGATTATTTTGTTGACGCTTTTATTGCCAGACATAGCTCATGTACAGCTTTTTCAGTCTGGATACGTTTGCCCATGTTTCACAGGATTCAGTACTTCTCCAACCATTTTATTCTTGGCAGGATTAAAAAGTCTGGACCAGCACAAACTGTCTCTATTGATACTGCAGCAATTTAAAATGAATTAGACGCTCTCACAGGCGAGACAGGGCAGAAGAAACCGTTGAGTGAATCATATGCTCAGCCCTTTTAATTAATTGTTTCAGAAAGGCCCGACCTTGATAATCACTGAAATAACAATGAAAGAGAACATCCTCCAGTGAAAACATGAGGGTGGACGCCCCCCCGACCTGACCAGTCAGCGTGGTCAGCGTGTGGCACACTGTCAAAACACGCCACGCATGTCAGCGGAGGGGTCAGGGCTAGGCGAAGAGGAACTGGCACTCCTCACCCACTCTGGGCTGGGGAGGAAAGTGGGAGGTTTGTGACTGACAGAACCCACAGAGAGACAGTCGATCAGTCACAGAAAGGCCGGCCTTGGCCGCAGGGAGACAGACGGGAAGAGCAACACGGCCGTTCGCACTCACTGGTCTATGAGTGGAACATTTTAAAGGTTACAGAAATATTTGGTCTTTGTTTTGCCTTCACCGCACACTCATCCTTTCAAACTGTACTGTTAGAATGACCTTAGCAGTGAAGATAGAAGCAGTAAAAATCCTTTATTTAAATACTTAAGTACCATTAAAAGACCCTTAAAACCCTGCTCAAGCTAACGTAGACTAATTAACAGCTGATTGTATTTAAGTGTCAAAATTGAAACCTTTGCATGAAGGGTTAAAACAGTGGAACTGCAAAAACTTCCCTCTGTCCAAAGTGACGTCTTTATGCTAAACTAAGCTAACTGACTAATCTCTATTCATCTAAACCTCAGTGAGAAATATTATGCCGATAAATGTATGAATATTAACAAGTGAATAATTAGCAATAATTAGTTGATGCAAGTAATTATTTCCAGCTTGGCATGAATTTTCTCTTTTTAACATTGCACGATAAGGTGTCTGTGGACATTTTCCCAGAGAACATGGATCTCGATGAAGAAAATCTGGCATATTTAGGGGACTGATAGAAATGAGGGTGTGCGATTTGGTGCAGATCCATATAAAAAACAGATCTAATAGATTTAAATGTTGTTTCAAAAGGGGATTGTTAAGCCTTGGCCACTGAGTGCCATTCTACTTTAATCTTTAACAATATATTGTATTTTTTGATCAGTTGTTAATTTTATATGAAAAAAACCATTGCGGCCAAATAACTGTCCTGGCGTAAAACGTCAAATACCGCCCACTGAAATATTAAGTGGTAGTACAATAGAATTGTAATTAAGAAGAGTGCTGGTGTAAAAGAACATAATCGTTCCACCATTGTTTCAAAGAAAGAAAAAATACCTGCAGGTGATTAGAATGAAACAAGAAGACAGACCGTGTTGAAATAAGCTGTAGTAGATGTGTGTTTTCTGTTCACATGTGGATTTCTGCACGTGTGTGGCCATGGGTGTGTTTTTGTCTTTGTGACCGAGTGTGTGTGTATGTGTATGTGTGCGTGTGTGCGTGTGTGTGTGTGTGTGTGCTCGCTGCCAAGTGATTTATGGGGCCTGTCTTCCTCTGCCAGCAGTTTGTCTCTTCTAGCATGGAGGATGAATGGCCCACTGTCAGCCCTGCCTCAACCTCTCCTACTGGCTCTCTCTCTCAAATTACCTTTCTTCTTCTCTGTCCCCCACTTCTCTTTATCTTATCTCCCCACATGCTCTTCCTCTGCATGCACCTTGTCATCCTCACTTCCTTTTACCCGGGCCGATCCTCTCCCTCTGCTCACTTAGTTGATTTGATCCTTATTTCCCTTGTTCCGTGACCCCACCCCTCCGCTACCACACAGATCTCCTCATCTCCTCTGTGGCTCTGAGATGTGCTTTGACCAGATCCTGACCTCTAATCTGATTTCAGGTACACTTCATTTGAATGCCATCAATCCATTTCGGCGACTCTCTCATGCTGCATCTCCTTTCCTTGCCCCGTCTGATGTTTTCGGTGGATGGATGTGGAGTTTGCTTTAATCTGACAGAGCTGAAAACAAAATGTCACCTGTCTTTTTTTATTTATTTCTACGTTTTATGAATTAAACGTACAAGCTCAACAGCTAGACTATGTTTCCCAAGCAATAAAACCAATATAGCTACAGTTACTGTAACACCCGAATCCAAGCAATTCTGGTGACATTTATATGTGTTTTTAGATAAGTGTAATTCCAGCTTTGCTATCGAAGCATAGACTTTATATAAAGATAGACAATGTGTATGAACTTTCTCCTGTTGTACAAAAGTGAAGCTACAATATCCCAGATACAGGTGCTGCGATATGCGCTTTTGAAGTCATTTGGAGTCTGCACAGCCTGCACTACCCCCTGGGCCACAGCCACCCCAAATCAAGTAACAAATCGAAATCAAATTGATCAGAGACATGTACAAGTGTCACAAGAACTACCTGAAATGACAGCAACCATCTTTAAAATATATGCATTTGGCATGTTCAGTCCATGTCCCATCTACTACCATGGAGGAGGAAGGGTTTATGACCCATAGTGCAGTCAGCCACCGGGGGTGTTCAAGATGATTTGAATTCACTTTTGGAGAAATGTCATTCATCTTTATAAAGTCTACAAGTCAAACTTGGTGCACTATGCATTTGATAGAATAGAAGTCCTGTGTGAAAAGGCATGCCTCCATGATATTGAGATTTTTGGGGCTTAATGTGGGATCTTATGGGACTTTAAGAGCATAACAACCAATCCAAGCATTTCCACTGAGAGTGTATGTGTTCACATGTGGAACTGCAGTTCCAGCTTGACTCTGATGGGATTGGAGAGATTATAGACATTTTAAAGACGAAGACATTTTGGATTAAGAATCACTGGGCAAACTGCTGAAGCCGCTCATGTAATTTATGAAAAAACACTCCAAGATACCGTTGGAAGGAGGTTTGGATTGTACAGCAGGTGCAGAACATATCAGTAAAGATTGTGCTCCAAGGAATCTGTGAAAGGTTTATAGGCATAGGCAAACACACACACACACACACACACACACAGTTGGTTTTATTATGTTATGGTTGTTGTGGTTTTATAAATAAACAGTCTGATGGAGTGATTTATGTTCAGTTAGCTGCACGGTCTCGGTACTAAAAAATAAGAGGCTGCAGATCGAGTTTCCGCCAATTCAGCTGAGCGAGCAGTTTTGTCAATTACTTACTTCATTTGTCCAAGAACTGGTTTTGATTAGCCCTGGTTTTACTCCCTTTTCCCCTAAAATAGAGTCTGTTAGGGAGCAAAGCTGGGCTCACATCTTAATCAGCATAATTACATTTCAGGGGAAACGAGGAACAAAGGTAAAACAATATTTACTGAAAAAGGAATGGCTTAATGATGTGATGATTAAGTTTGGGTGAGTAAACAGAGTAGCCTGAGAACTGGCAGAGGGTTGGAGAATGTTCAGCTGTTATGGAAACATTTAAAAAAGAAATGCACTAAACAACACAAAAAACAGGGTGAAGCAATTGATGGAATCTTTTGCCTGTGACCTCAAAAGTGTACAATCTCTTTTGAAATTGACATTTTTAAATAGTCAAATCACTAAAAATGTAATGCCAAATAGGTATGTCTACATATACAAGTCAGTTATTAGCTGTTTGTCAATTCAGGGCCACATCCTTCGACGCGATATATGCAGTCCACAAAGGAACAGACAGGTGGGTCTGGTCTGGATTTCTTATTTTTATTGCCACGTTTTGCCAATACTTTCAGCGGCTGCACTTACTGCAGCTCAGCCATCCAGATAGCTAGATCGTTAGCTTGTCACTGGTGTGCAAAGAAAGGTAGGCTCCACACAGATCCACATGTTGGATGCTTTGTTCCCTGGGAATGGAGGGACACATTTGTTGCATTTGAAGGAGCCTTAGAAATTGGACAGCCTAGTTGTGCAGCTTTGACACAATCAGTCGTCAAATGCAGCATCTGAAGGACACAGCCCTGAATTTAGATACAGCTAATATGTTTAGGATTCTAAATACAATGTTTAATTATAACATTAAATACATTTAAATTGAAAAAAGTATATCATAAGAGTCTCAAATGTTAAAGAAGTTTCCTCTGGGCCACCAAAAGCTAGAATATTTTATATCAAAAAGAAAAGATAAATATATATCTCTGTTACCAAAATTCTAGGCTTCAATTCCTGTAAAAACTTCACATATCCTGGAAGGTAATATGTGAAAATATCAGTACAGCAATAGGTCAATTGGTGTCAGCAAGTCCACTTTTATGTCTGCCTGTCCCAGATACTATTAAACAATATGATGACGTTGTCCAGTCACTGTTAATGACAGACACAAAAGCCATTGTGGTGAAGTGGGTCGTGAGATGACCTTCTTTCTATTTCCATGTGGAAATCTCTGAAGGTTGACCATCTCAGCAGCATTCAATCAATCCGGCCTTTATGGCAGAGTGGCGAGACAGAGGCCACTTTGAGTAAAAGGCGTGTGACAGCCCACTTGGAATTTGCCAAATAGCGTTTAAAGGACTCTGAGAGCATGAAGAAAAAGATTCTCCAGTGAGTTAGAAAAACTAAACTGAGCAGAAAGTTAAAATAAATAATATTCAGCACATGTCTAATACCATCCCTACTATAAAGCACGGTGGTGGAAGAATTATGCTATGGGGGTTCTTCAAATGGTAAAAATGGTAGGTTCAGGGGAACGTATGAAGATGTCGACAAATATTGAGAGGTTCTTGAAAAAACTTGCTCAAGAATGAATGCAACCTGAGACTGGAGCAATTTCCTCCTCTCAGCACGACACTGACCCAACGCATTCGGCCAAGACAATGTTGGATTGGCCCAGCCAAAGCCCAGACTTCAAACCCTATAGATCATCTGAGGAGGGATCTGAAGATTGCAAATCATAGATGCATCCAAACCAATCAGACAAGGTTTGAGAAAAATTTCCTGAGCAAACTCTCGACTACAACTGCTGCCAAAGGGGCTTCTACCAAGAGCTGAACCGTGGACGTGTTCAGAGTGAAGATTAATGGAAAAATGTAAATTGTATCCATTTAAAATTAATTCTACAACAGAATGAAGTGTGGTAGTGGTGGAGAGGTCTAGATGATTCCAATGGCAATGCAAGAGTTGTTTCTCACTTCAAGGTAAACAGATGGTGTTTTTTGGCGTTTGTTGAAACATCTGATGCTGTCCTGTTTCTTCGGGGGACAGTTCTGACACGACGGCAGGCACTCTCAAAAAATCTTATTTTTAAATCATAGATATTCACACAGAATACCTGAGGTAGGTTTCTACAACAACTATAAGAGAGCACCTTTAACTGCATCAGCACAGACTGTACATCGATTCTACCACTAGCAGCTGTGATATGCCAAAAGGCTGAAGAATAATGTCTCCCAATGTCATTAATTGCACTGTCATTATCATAATTTAACATCCTGCTCACCCCTCTCCATCTTTATCACTGCCTGTGCTGTTCGGTCATTAATCAGACTGAGAGAAGAGGGAGGGAGGAAGGCGGGTGGGCAGACAAATGAAATTAAAAAATGACCTCTCTATCAATCCCATCTCCGACACATTAGAAAGGAAACACTTTTTCTTCTCTCCCTCCCTTTAGCGCTCTGCCTTCCCTTGCTAATGGTGGATATACAGTGACATGGTAATGATCTGGCCACGGCTGCAGAGCACAGGCTGTATTGATCAGAGGTTGATTTATTGCAGGTTACGGCTGATTATTGGGTCATTAATCAGTCTAGGATTACCCTATCAATAAAAGTGCTTACGTTTGTTTGTAAAGTGCTTGCCGGGGCGCAGCGGAGGGCGGTGAGTGTCCAAGCTTCAGCGACAAACAGCTATTATTTCAACTCAAAGATTCGCTATTTAAAGAGGGACATTCTTTACCATATTCTCTGACTGTTTATAGTGGCAACAGAGAGCTCTGCTGTGAAACTAAAGAGGTGAGTCAGTCTACCGATTAATCTTTCTGCCATAAGAGTGGTAAACAACACGACTACAGTATGATTCAGTTGAATGGAGTGCTACATTGCTGTGTCAGGATTATTCATAGCATACTGTAGGTCTTCGTAAACAATGTTTTTTAGTTTATAACATTTTATTGTGCATAGGATGAATCGATTATTCTTGAAAATGATCAGCTGACTTTAGGTTAGGCCCAAAAAATCCTCCATAAAACTCTTTGGACACATGTGAGCAGCTGTTTAACACAACACTGACATCACATTTAAAGTTGCCTATTTTTAAACCCAGCTCATTTTTGGTCTGCACCACCTCCCAAGAGAAATATCTGCCTTTTTGTTGCTTCTGTGTCTTGTCTTGTTGTTTGGCGCTGAGAAGGTAGTGAATGACAGCAGAGAGGAGTCACAAATAAAACTAAAGTTGAGGTCAGACAGAGGAACAGTGAGCTAAAGCTAACAATAAAGCTCTAACTAAACCTGTAGAACTTTATGTTTGGTGCTGTAGGGTTGTGAGGTCACATCCTGTGTTGGCCTATTGCTGTTATTTTTTTATGAGTGAGACAATGTTTCCAAAGCAGCCATACTACTTTGCATTTGAAGATGAAATAACTCAAATATAGCGTCAGGCTTTGGATATGGTTCATGGCCTAAATTCAGCAGTGCCTGTCGGGTTCAGTTTGTCTGTGTGGATTTTTAGGCTGGAAAACAGAATGGATGGTTTTTAGCCCATAGAAAACTTTTCCTCTTGCTAGTTTTGTCCCACATTCTGTCATATAGAACAACCATCACACAAAAAGCCTCTGCATGAAGGGTTAATGAGACATAATTCACTCTAATAGTTAATAGATCAATTGAAAGCAATGAATAAAACATTTGCTGGAGTTTATTCTTTCCCTTTAGTAGTAAAGCTGTTATAGATGTTGGTAATCGATGGTACAAGGTTGTTTTTTTCCATAATTTGATGGAAAAAAGTCTTTATATTTATGACTTAATGACTAGTATTAGTTTGTATATGATTTATTAACTATGAGCTATGAAAAAAAAACACAAGGGCAAGCAGGGTCTTACTTGAGAATGGTATTGATGAATTCTGGCCCTGAGGGTCAGGAGGTAACCTGAAGGTCGGTGGTTTAATCCCATGTTCCTATAGTCCGCACACTTAAGTGTCCTTGGGCGACACATGCACGGCTTTTCCATCAGAGTATGTGACTGAATGTGACTGTGTGAAAGAAAACCACAGCACATTGTATCAATGTATGAATTTATGTGTGAATGTAACTTGTTGTGGTCAATACGAAGAGAAAAGCTCTATATAAATATAGACCATTTACACAATGTTACAACATTTTAAATATATACAAAAATACATTTAAACACAGTCGATTATGTATGGCTATTTAACCTCAGATGAAGTGTCATTCGAAAGGAGCAGCAAAGGGTAAAACAAAAACTGATAATATACGGAAAGGGTGCACCTCACTATCAGCAAACGCGCGCACGCACACGCACACACACACACACACACACACACACACAACAGTGCGATAAATGTAATTCACAACCTTAATCTCCTTCCTTAAATTAGCAGCCGGATAAAAAGATACTGCCACTGTCAGCCTGCCAACAGCTTTACAGCGTGCCATAAAGCTCGAGGGTGGAGGATTTTGCGGCGTTGCTTAACCCCCCGAACTCACAACCACTACCTGGAACACAACTTTTACAACAACTAGCAAATTGAGAATAGTGATTTTCCAATAAAAGCCCTGAAGAACAGGGGGAGCCTGGATCCAGAGAGTTTAATGAGAAGGTTTGATGGCTACCCCTGTCAAACAGACCGACTTCCCTGCCAAACGCTGTTCTCTCTTTTTATTTGTGAATGTGTTCAAGTAACTGATTAAACATCCCAGAACCTCTTGGGCGCGCCGCCAGCAGTCCCCTTGCTGCCTCCAAGTGCCACGGTCGTAAAACCTGACTTGACAGTGGTCTCGTAAAGCAGACATAATGCTGTCATAAACATGTCACGACACCTGTCATAAACATTAATGACTGTTTATGAATGAGGATGATGAATCGGAGCTCTCTGGCTGTTTGCTGGAAGCGGCTGGAGGAACACAAAGCTGTGTTATGATCCCGACTTTGGCAGGAAACTCAAAACAACTCTGCGCTTTTGCTGCAGGATGCAGTCCGACGAAAAGTCAAAGCAAAGTCATCCAGTGCAGAACCGAGAAATGTTTTCTGTTTTATATTTCAATCTGTTCTTAATAATAGCAAATCTCACTCTCGCTCAATATTTTAAAAAACTAAATGAGAACGCCAGACATTTCGTCATCATGTGTATGAAACCACAACCTTCACTCTCAAGCATTAATCAGTCTTAACTAAAAATAAAGTGACATTTATTGTGATAATTATCAATATTGACAAATCTTGGTCTAACTTTTTGGCAAAATCAGCCCTATTCATGAAAAATTAACAAAAATTAGGCCCAAAAATTGCTTCATGAAACTGAATATTTACACATGGGGGCAGCTGTGAACACAACACTGACATATCATCACATTTTAGGTTGACATGTCGGACTTATAAGTTGCCTTTTTTCACATCTAAATCTGTTTTTGGTCTCTACCACCTGCTGGAAAGTCAAAAACATTTGCTGCACTATACAGTCTGATGAAAAGTCAAAGCAAAGTCATCAAGTGCAGAACTAAGCCGTTCTTTTCTGTATTATATTTCAATCTGTGTTTAATAATCATAAATCTCCCTCTCAATAAATAAATTAAAAAAATGAAATGAGAGCAATCATCATTTCTTTTTTGCAACTCTTTTGCTGGGTCAAACAATTTTGCATAACAAAGTGGCAGACAGCATGTGTGCCGCTGATGGAAGCATGTAACTGCAATATCACAGGCTCGGTACCCAGCATGCCGCAGAGGAACAGATAGCTGTAATCCCATTTTCCCAGCAGGCGGTCCAGCATGCCTTTCTGCGGTACTTAGAGATAAACATCGCCCGTGCACTCTGCATGACCCGGCACACACCTGCCGAGACAGGCTCTATCATACACACATGCAGGTGCAAAGACAGCAACGACTGCTTTATGCGCTTTGTCAAAATATGAATTATGGCACATGGCGTGACAGTTTGCATTTAAGTGATGTCAGCAGATCCAATAAGACTATGTGGAACAGATGTATGCGAGCTCTATATACTTTGTGTGCTGCGCTGTCATACTTCCCTGAGGGGACAGCCTAAGACAAATGTGTTGGTAATTTACAAGTGTGCTTAAATACCCATTATTCTTTCCTCTGTGAGCTCTCTCAGGAGCTGCTGCGCTCATTTATCATCAGCTACACAGAGGCAGACACACACATAAATGCAAGAAGAAAAACGAGGCGCGGTGCCAGAGTTGTCGCTGTGCGGATTGCGTCAGCGCGGAAGCTTTAAAGGGTCATTTTAATTTATTATGATGTTAGTCTTGTTTTGGTAGCTAGGTAATGATAACCCTGTACTCACCAAACAGAGATCTGGAAACACGGGGACTTTGCTACAGCGGTTTGATGGCGCCTGAAACACAAGACGAGAAAGAAGCCACAACAAAGCAGCTATTAAACAAAACATTTCAGTTTTTTAATTAGACAAAAACATGATGAACTGCAAGAATCATTTTTAAATGAGCTTATAAATATAAGAATAAATGAGCAAAACAGAGAAACTCTCACATGTTGAAAAACTTTGATTGAGATTCCCTGCAGCTGTTCATCTGTGACTCTCACAGCATGTGTGTTTCAATAGTGAATACCACCCTCAGCAGCACTTACCACCAACATCAATATAACATAAGCACACGTCAATATTGGCTACAACAGGTATTGTACCTGAAATGCTGGTAAACTATACACACAACCAAAACAAGTACAATAGGTACAACAATCTAAAGAACCTTAATGCTTTGTGTCATTGATTCCACAAGGTGAAGGAAACATGGTCAGTAAAAGTACTCAGGCCCATGATATGCGAAGAAAACTCTCAAGAGGATTTTAAATCTTTGTTATCTGTAGTTTTTCATGATTCGTGTAATTGTTCTAATTAAGTTTTTGTGGTGTTGCTTTGTTGTGTTGTATTTATTTGCTGATTGTGATCATCTCCTGTTCTCAAGTCTCTCTTGAAAAAGACATCAAAAGTCTCAATGAGCCTCCCTGGTTGAGTAGAGATTAAATTAAAGGAGTCTGGACTGTTTGCACCAGGCAGGTTGGCTCCATGGATTTCTCCTGTTGACGTCAAATTCTGACTCTAACATCTGCAGCTTTAGCAGAAATCCAGATTCATCAAACCAGGCTATGTTGCTCAGTCTTCAGCTGTCCAGTGTTGGTGTCTCTGTGTCCACTGCAGCCTCAGGTTTCTGTTCTTGACTGACAGCAGTGGAACCTGATGTGTCCTTGACATGTTGTCCATCCTGAGATTAGATTGGTTATCTGAAGTCACCATAGCCTTTTTTATGTCAGCTCCAACCAGACTGACCTTGTTCTCCCCTAACCTCTCTCATCAATAAGGTGTCTGCAGAAATGCTGCTCATTTAATAGATTTATTTTTCCTCATCATTCAGAGTAAACTTTGGGCACTGTTGTGCATGGAAATTCCAGAATAATCAGTTTCTGAAATGCTCAAACCAGATCGGCAAGTCCCAACAATCAATTGACTGTCAATCACTGAGATGACATCAGATCTCCCCATCCCTGATTTATGATGTGAAGATGAACTGAAGCTCCTGACCTGTAGTTATATGATTTTATACATTGCACTGCTAACACATGGTTGGCTGATTCGATAATTGAATTAACAAGCATACAGGTGTTTCTATTAAAGTGCTCCTGCTTCCTCCATGTTAGTGGATTGCATGTGGACCAAACTAAAGTGTCAAAGTACATGTCAAATTTTTTTTTCAAAGAGGTTTTCTGTCATTTTAGATATTTGTTCAAATGTTCATTTTTACAGTTTGGTTTTAGTGATCGGATGCTATAAAAATGGACTTAAACATCTTGTGATTGGTCAATGCATGTATCTGCTAAACCTTGATACCGCAGCTCTACCCCTGATCACCACTGCACAGACTCTGGCTCAAAATGATGTTACAAGAGCAAGATGGTGGCACTCATATCCAGAATGTTTTGGCTTCATTTATGTAAACTGCAATGAAGAGACACGTCCTCCATCTTTATGCTCTGAGTGGACAATCATCGTCCAGGGGAGGGGTTAAGCAAACAATTGGTGTCCTTTAAAAGAGACAGTAGGCCTTTATACTATTTCATACTCTAGTATATATTGTTTTGTTTGCTATACTCTATATACCATACCAACTATATCATCATCACGATATTAGAACAATTCAGTTTTAAGTATTTTCCATTCCACACTATGGTATACTGTGTGACAATACACTATATTATCCTACGGGTCACATAAAATGTATCTGCAATTTTGTCTATAAATGTTTACTTGGAACCCCTAGTGTTGCTCATTTTTGGAATGTAGATGAACTTGAAGTTTGAACTTTTAATTCTGAGAAGTGTTCAAAGCAATGGAATACATCTGATGTAACTGAACCATCAAAAATCAAACCCTATAATTTGAAATAAATCAATACTGAATTGAATCCGGAGATCATTCCACTCACTTCAATCGTAAAAACTTAAATTATACTCTCTCTGCTCTTCAGCCAAACACCCTCCATTGCATCCAGTGCTGTTTTCACAGTGGTGTAAGCAAAATGAAACGTACTGCGTGATAGCGTGACAATGTAGCAACACAAAACAGTTGCTGGCACATCAATCAGCGCAGCGCGGAGGGATGCTGCTGTTTATAGCAAGGTTACAGTAAATCACACGGTGACGGTTTAATCCCGCGGAGAGTTTTACAGGAAGAGAGGGAATTCAATTTCCTAGCGAGCTTGAGCAAAGGTATGCTAATACAATACAGGCAAGGATACATGCGGGGGTGGCAGGCGGGTGGGAGGGTTGTTTTCTCTGGGGTCTCACACCTTTCTTGCTGTTCAGAGAGATTACATTTCAAAAATGCCACAGACACGGGATAATCAATCACGTGAGCTCAAAACACGCACACACACACCACAAGGGTTGTCTGCTGGCTGTGTCAGTCTGCAGGAGTCATAAATCAACGCTGCGTCGTCAGAGGGTTTAACATGAGCCGCGGCGAGAAATAAAGCCGTGGTACAGTCCAGGAGTGCTGCTCTGCTGCACGCTCTCTTTGGCTCTGTATGTTTGCCAGGCCAAGTGACAGAGGACAGATAATGTGAGGTGATCTACTGCGTGTGTGTCCTTGTAGCTGGCCACAGTGGCAGACAGCAACCTCATTAATGGAATACAGTGGAGTTGGCTCACAGGTGACCTCATTATTCTCCTGCCCAATCTCACAGATAACAAAATGTTGCCTGCGTTTGCCCTCTATAAGTGTGTGTGTCTGTGTTTGTATGTGTGTGTCTCCTGTTTTTGCAGCCATGAATCAGAGCTACCGACCAACGTCACACTGTTTTAATAGAGGCCCTCTCCTGTTTAGCTCAGTAATTATAATGCTCGAGCTCGTATTGCTCCAGTAAATCTCTTATAAAAATTCCAGCGAACGAGCGTCACAGCTCCAGGAAAACAGAGGTAAACAAGAAGATACACAGGGGGAAGATGCTGTGAGAGAACATGAGGATTATCACCTCTGTTTCTCTTGTTTTGAATTTTCCAGCCAGTACTTTCTGTGCAGTGGATTTTTTTTCTCCATAAAAACAAACGTGGCCTCGTACTTATGCAGATTGTTGTGGTTTTGTGAGCCTGGCTTTAAAGGTATTCTGTTCTCATCGAATCAAGCTGACTGCAGATAAATCGCTATTGGCGTTTACTATGCTCGATAAGTCACCAAAACAAGAAAGTAATGGAGAGCTGGAGAACTGTTGGCAACACACCAATCCCTGTGAGGTTGTGTCTTCATAGTTTCACATCTTTTTTATAACTTAAATAAACCTTTGTGTAAACCTGACCTGGTTTTATTTGTAAAAAACTATTCTAGTGAATAAACAAAACATCTCCCAGTCGTCTACTTCAATGTCAGTGTAGCATGAACAGCAGCTTTTAAGTTAATCTGTTGCTATATTAGAAAGCCACAAAGCTAACTAATGCCATACCTTCGCTGTGGAAAATAGTTAATGAGCTGTTGACATACAGCATTGCGTCATACTCTTTCTGCCTCGATGACACACTGCTCATAAAAACAATATCTGCGACTCACATGTCAGTTACAGTCACATGATTGTGAGATAAATAGGAAGCTTGTCTCTGCAGTTTCAAGCATTTTCAGATTTTGAACAAAGCCCCCTGAGCTAATGTCCAGAGGTCACATTTTAAAACAGCCGAACAAAACTGTTCATATAAGATTATTCGATGAGCAGAAAAATCTCAGAGCCCATAGGCTACCATTGTAGACAGCTGATATCTGGGCCAGATTACAGTACAACTAGTTCTCCGTTTTATTTCCAGATAACATTTTAGCTTAGTATTGTTCAAGCTCTCGTTTTCATAGGGACAATATTATTCAGCAATTCCTACAGAAGTTTTAGTTGTTGCTCCTCTAGAAGGTCTGTTGATAACCAACACTGCTAAGAACATTGGGCCACAAGCAAGAACAGGTTTCAAAAGTCTGGAAATGTTTTTTTGGGGGGGAAAATACAATTTTAGCTGTAATTTCTCAAAAATGTCATCACTTTGCTGTTTTGGCAAGCAAAAATATCAGACACACATATCTTAAAGCTTTGCCAAAGAACGAAGAGGACAATAATGTCTGATTACCACCAGATGGAAGTGAAAATTGTCACTTGGGTGAACTGTTCCTTTAAGAACATACAGTGACACAGCCAAATGTTCTTAATGCGAGACACTGGAGAGCAGAGCTCTGTGGGTAAGTACATGTTTGTGCTAGGTTGTGATGTGGACAGCTGAGAGCTGTTGTAAGGAGATCTGCTGCTGATGACGGTGATGATAGTGCAGCTTATTGGCCTGTAACTTTGCTGTCTGCTGTAATAGCAGCGCTGACAGATACAGACCACCCACACTCCTGTGGCCAGAACACATTCATCATACTCTTAACTTTTTTTTTCTCCCCTCTCCACCCCAATGTCTCAGCCCGCGGCAAGAAAAATATATATACAGAACATGCAAAACGCACGTTCCGCTTTTGAAGTGAAGGGATGTTATAGATTTGCAGGATGGCCAGAATAATACAGTATCGTGATTTCAAGGATCTGGTTCATATTGGGGTGTCGGCCACAGCACAGCAGGCCTGAGTCGTGGTATGAAGTGTGGGCAAGAGAAAGGAGTTACTATCACGCTCATGCTTCTGCTTTTCCTTTCCCCCCTCTTGTTTTGTATAATTTAAAATCCAGCTGAAAATAAATTTCATTTCTCTCCGTTATAGCATTCATAGCTGCTCTGTAAATCACGTGTTTTGTGTCAGGTCCTAAAATATGTGTTCTGTTTTACATTTTCTGGTTTCATGATGGTGGAACCTGATGTATTTTGCACCAACCCAATGGAATTCATTTTATGCAGTCATGTGTTGTTTAGATCAATGGTTACAATCACCTCTACCTGTACAATCCAACATCCACAGCCACTTCACACCATGATCAGTCGGCTGTGCAGAGGGGGAGGTACAGCTGTGGCTCAGGTAGAGCAGGTTCACCACTAACCAGAAGGTCTGAGGTTCAATCTCCGGCTAGTCCGAGTGTCCTTGGGTAAGACAATGAACCCAAAATTGCCTCTGACGGTTGTGTTGGCAGTGTGAAAGAGAAACTACTGCAAATTGATGCAATGCTTAAATGTCTGAATGGGTGAATGGCAAAACTGTACTTTAAAGTGAAGACTAGAAAAGCAGCTTATAAATACATTTACCAATGGTCCTGTCCATGTGCTGCTCCTCAGATCTTTAAGATTTACATTGGGAATGACGTCCTACACTTAGCTATAAAATGCTATAAAAGATCATAATAGAGAGCCAAAGTAAAACTAGAACTTATGGGTCTGTGAGGCTTTGGTTGCTCAAGCACCTGCCTCTTAGCTCAACCTGCCCGTTGCCTTTATCAAGAATGTTTAACCTGGCTGCCGTCGGTCAGTATTTGCCACATCATGAACACGTGACGTACATGCCCTTGGATGCTCGGTGGGAGAAGATGTAAAGGGATAAGATCGCCTCTGGGGAAATTCTGTTCAGCTTTAACCAGTGGTCAGCAACTGGCAGCTAAAAGGCCAAAACTGTCCCAACAGCAATAATATAAACAATATTCCTCCTTCTCAACAATATGATGTGTGACTCACTTCATATGTTTAAATAGGAACAGTAGTTGTTATTTCAATATTTATGTTTTTAATGGCCCTTAATCAAAACTGTTTCTCATAAGGCCTGAGACATTTGCTGGCTCAACATCACAGCTCAGCAGAAGAGGCAAGTCCATGAGTGAGTTGAGGGGTTGTGGTTCGTTTAGACACGTGTCTCTAATAACAGAGATCACAACTAGAAAGTACAACAAAAAAAAACTCAACATTTGAAAAAATCAATGGTGACTTTTATGGATGTGGACAAAACCAAGTAACAATGTACTGCTGAGCTGCCATGTACAAACAATGACAACTGACCTTGTTGCACTTGAAGATGTCCTGCCAACAGTCCTATAGACATCTCTATTGTAAGTGTGGTCGAACGGGAAAATCCCACAGGGCCATATATATATATATATATATATATATATATATATATATATATATATATATATATATATATATGTCCACTAGAACAAACCATACCCCAGATGCGAACACCGCCATCTTGCACATTTGCAGCCAGAACCTGTGTAGTAGCGATATCAAGGTCAGAAATGACAAAAAAACAAATTTTTTGTTTGGTACACACACTATCCACAAACATACAGGAGGGAAAATTAATGACCTATACTTCAGCCAGCCACCAGGGGCCAAGATACTTTGTCGTCCATCTTTATAAGCAGTCTATGGAACAAAATTAACCCAACTCTACATCCTCCATGTTATGATAGTTTCCTCTTCCCCTACTTTACTTATAAACTATTAGCAATACTTTTGATTTTTGACGTGTCATAAGAACCACTACCACACAGATCACTTGTATGGTATAATCCGGCCCCTAACTTGCTCTCTAACCTCTGATCTGTGGTTTTGTACATGCCAATACTGCTTGCTCTGCTTGCCCTGCTCTTCATGAGCTATCTGGGGCCTTTGGGAGCTGCTAGACTGGCAGTAATTCAATGCACAATCCATATTTGTTTAGCGGTCAGAGTGTGGCACATTCACTTCTCCACTCGTTTGACCAGTATGTCGGCTTCACTGCCTCAGAGCCCTTCAGGATGTGATGTCGCAGCCTCATATCAGCAACAAAGCTCAGGCCGCTGAATGGGCTGATTCATCTCATCTCTGCAGAGAAATTCCTGCCATGTCTGCTGCACTCCATCTCGCATGTCTTTCATCTTCCGTTTCTCTCCGTCATGACAGTGATTAATGACCTTCAGCTGCTGTGTGCTTCCTCGCTGACACTCCCATCTTTCTTTCCCCCCTCTTTCGCTCTGTCTCACAAGAAGAAGGATTAAAGTGGGAGAGTCTAGCCAAAAAAAAAGCGATTGATGCCACATGTTCTCGGAGGGGGAAAGAAAGTGGAAAAACCCTGATATTGGTCAACATGGAGACAGAAAGAGATTCAGGTTGTTCCCAGGCATATACAGTAAATAAGTGTTCATACTTTGCAGTGACAGGACAACAGGAGGAATGTTCCTGGGTTGTGTTAAGAATGTGTGAGGATCAACAGACTCGCCTGAGCACTGCATCGCCCCAGATACCGTATGTCACACAGTATCAGGATCAGGGGTGACCGGGGGGGGGAAGGAAAGATGAGCGGGGCTCATTAACAAAGGAATGAATCAGTCACTCACTCCCAGTTTATACAGTTTATATATTCTCCATTCTCTACTTGAGGACTGTTATGTATATCTTTATTAATAGAGCTATAGCACTTATCTATTCTTGATGATCACTCAAAGTGCTTAACAGCACAGTTATTGCCATTCACTGTATCTTGCCCAGGGACAGGTATAGGGAAGACTGGGATCGAACCACACTCTGGTTATAGGATGCCCTTTTTTCCCCTGAGCCACAGTCGCCCAGTTTAGTTCTAGGGAATATGACATTTTATAAGGAGTTTTAAGTAGACTAATGGTCTTATTATTGTTAAATCAATTAATTATGGTCAGATTTGAAGTAGGGTGGCACAGTGGTGGAGTGGTGCTTCCTGCATTGACTGTCAATCATTGACAGAGAAAAAGGCCTTCTGGCTATTTTTGGAGTTTGTCGTCCTGCATAACATAGCTTTGTGTTTTTTGCAGTTTCTTATTATTTAGGAATTGCGGGATTATTAAACTTAAATTCATAGAGCTCTAGTGTCATCTCCATTTATGCTATTCTATGCAGATTGAAAAATGCAGCCAGCCAATCAAAGCCTTGCTGGCAGGAATAATATCAATGTTATGTCCCACTTTAAAATAGCACCAGGCAAACAGCCACCAAAATGGTGACAGGAGAGGATGGGAGTGATCACATTAGTATGTAAAATGCAAAATACATTCTACCCGTCGGAATCATAGAGATTAGGGGGCAAAGAGAACTTTGTATGATCTGGTCCATTGGAACAGTCTGGTTGATGAATTAAGGGGCAGGATTATATGACAATAATGCTGCAGGGAGATGTACTGTAGCTGAAGGGAAACAACCTCTAAATGTTGACATTATTTATGGCTTATTACTGGTGATTAAAGCATTACTCTGTGAGTAATATGCCGTATGGGGCGCAGTAAATCAAAAGGTGAGCTACTGCAGCGGCACACAGTTACAGCTCATTCTTCACTGATAGTCTTTTAGTGTCTTACCCGCTCAATCTCAAACAAGAGAGTTCACACAGGATGTTTAGGTGAGGAGAGAGCTCTCACCCTCCGTGTCACTTCCTGTTTCTCTGTCACTTATTTTCCCCGACACGTGTCCCCCCCCATGTGTCACACGGAAGTCTCCGTCCTCACTCAGCGTCCTGACAGCTGATAGACAAGCAGGGCAGAGGGTGACGAGGAGGGAGCTAATGCATCTGTCTTGCTCTGTTGTATCTCTTTGTGTCCATTCTGTCTTTTCTTCCATTCTTTTGTTCACAGACTGATAGATATCAGTGCTCTAAATATGCCCGATTTTTTTCATGAGTGATTGAAAACGACATTTTGACATCAATCTCGTAATGTAAAAGAAAGTGAAAAAACAAAACATGGATCCGCCCCCGAAGGAACAGTTTTCGCTGGATTGACCTCAAAGCTATGAGGTACTATCAGTGATTATTATTTTCCTAGTTGCCACAGTAACTGCTTCCACAGGGACATATGCAGTATACCTCATGGTCTCAGCTACTGTGAGACAGAATTTTGTTTAACTGAACTTTCGGATTAAAAGCAACACTTTTTACTCCTGCAAAGGAGGTTATGTTTATTTGTTTTTTGGTTATTGGTTGGTTTGTTTCTTTGTCTCTTTGTTTGTAGGATTAAGCAAAAACTACTGAACGGATTTCAAAGAAACTTGAGGGAAGGATGCAACACAACAGCTTTTTATTTCATTTTTTACCAATTTCCCTGGGAATAATGCATGGACATTTGGGCCTTGGTGGAGGCATGTGCTGTACTGGTTGCCATTATCGTTTATATCTACTAATTCCAGAAATCTCTGTCGAACTGTCTGTAGCTCGCATATCTCAAGAACCATTTATCTCATTAGTTTCACACTTTGCATGTGTGGAATTTGTTTGGATTTGGACATACGATACATTCATTACAAATAAACTTTGAATAAACAGGCGACCAGCGCTCTGTATCAGCGGCGGCTTGGACTCATCAATCACGATATCAGCGTTCAACTTATTCTCCAGTTCAGGGTTCTGTTTTCTGAGTCATGCCTCACTGAACTTTAAATAAACAGGTGAACAGCTCTTTGTGCAGCAGTGGTGGTGCAACCTCAGAGTTCTGTGGAAAGAGTCCTGCAGCTCCTCTTTTACTTGCTGGGGCTGAATTACTGCAGGTCACTTTTACAGTTTCTGAAATAAAAGCTGCAGCCAGCATCACCACAGGTCAAGCAAACAGCCCATTCCAAACAGGCACTGTTCTAATTAACATGATAATAACAAGAATCGCTGTGAATAAAAAAAGTATATTGATGCAGCAGAGACATGAGGGTAGAGAGAACGGGTTTAGACTGGGCCCTGCTGTCAGCACCTGCCTGTTTTCCAAAGGGAGGGACCATAGAGATAAGACGGCTGAAGCCGACTGCGCTCAGGATTATTACAATCAGTGTGAACAAGCAGTTTTGAGAGAGAAAACAGGTTCAGCAGAGATTAACCCCTGGTCACTGCAGTAGAACATTGAGATCGTATTATATGAAAACTTTTTTTTACAAATATTTAGGTCAACCTCCAGCCTGCCTGTCACAATGCATGATTTCCTGACTAAGATCGAACGAATCCCCTTATTTCTGTCTGCTACCCACTCGTCCTGGCCCTTCACTCTCTCTCAGCTGTTCAAACACACCTCTTCTATTTATATGCATTAGCCTGAGAATATATTTGCTCATGTCCTGCGAAGCAGTCCAGTATGAAAGAGGATCAGTTTAGCTTGTCAAATTACCCCTGTGCCTGTGCTGCGCTGCCTGCTAATGACAGATAATTGAGCCGTTGGCAGGTTCGCCCGCCTGATTTTATGTCGAGTCCCGCAGCACATCGCTGCCGCTGTGTCAGTGTGCACAGCCGAAACCAAAACAGTGAGGATGTGTGTCGGTGGTATCGGTTTGTGCCTCTCATGTATTAACATTTCATTTGATTTGCAAAGGCTAAGCATTTGTTTCTCTGAAAAATAAATTCCCATTTTTCAACGTTTCTAAAATTAAATAATAAAACAGGACAGAGATATGTCATGAAGACCACTTTCAAAATTGCAACATCTATTTCATAATCCACTACTTCTCTATTCAATTTGCATATGAACCAAAATGTATAAATTGGAAACTTGCAAAACCTGCTATAAGGTTAATGCTTTCCATTTAAGTCCCCCATAAATCATTTATAAGCAGCCTATAAACATTTAATAAATGATTCATAACACACTACAATGTAGTTGCTTTATATGTGACGTTATTGTTATCATTGTAATTCTTTAATGCAAAATTACAACTTCTCTCAATAAGATTAATTTTGTAAAGATATTTTCATCTATGTTCTATATTGTTCAGTTGTTTGTTAGTGGGACTACGCAAAATTAATTGAACTGATTTCCAAGAAATCTTATGAAGTGCAGGTCATGACCCAAGAAAGAATCCATTATATTTTGGAGCAGATCTTGATAAACAGGCACATACCAGATTTATTTTTCACCTTCTCTTACATGGCAAGAGAGTGGAGGTATGCACTCTCAGAGAACCTCTAGTAACAACTGTATTCGACCTTGTTAACATTCATTATCTGTTTCTACAGCAGCATGCATTCATACAAGACCACGGGAGGAGATGCAGTTGTTGACAAATGCATTAATAATCAGCTTACAGCATTATAGTGTGTAATAAACTATTTATTTACTGATTATAAATGTTTCATAGGGGGACATAAAGTCCTACTGTAGTGAGATTTTAAATTAGGTTTTTAAAGTTATTTATTTTGCAGCAAAACAGATGCTTACAGCAGCTCTGTGGCTTGAATGTAATTATAATAAATGAGGGGCACAAACTGAGGTGAAAAATGCAACAGTCTGTATCTGTATTTTGTTTTCGTTTTTTATTTCCTGTTCCCTTTACATTTGCTGTGCAGCTGAATCCAGTTACCCGGTGTATTCAGCTCTCCACCTGCACCAGTGTGGGCAGCAAAAGGCCAATTTATGGTTAGTTTGTTCAATACATCCAGAGTAATTTAATTCATTGCCAACAACCTGTGAAAAAGTTTAATGGCGGTATAGACCAAAAAGAATTAGCGATACCAAAGGACATTAGAGAAGCATTAGGATGTGGGAGGCTCGGCCTCCGTGCTTAACGACTCCTCTGTCCTGAACAAATCAGTTTTACAAAGCAAAGCTGCTCTCAGCAGAATTACAGCCACTGTTAACCACTCTTATTGCCTGCCCCCATTAACTGGGTCCTACCTGAAAAGCGATCGTCGCAATAACAACATTAATTCACACAAGTTAGTCCCTGCAATAAGAAAATAGTTCTTCTAGCTTCATTTATTTCCCTCATATTTACAGAATAGGACTTTTTTAGCCATTCCAGTAGAGTGGCTCTGTCCCACTCATTGGTCCAGACTGGAATATCTCAAAAACTCCAGCAACTTATAACAACTGGTCACAGGCCACAAAGACAAGTAACCACAGATTTAAACTTCAACAATTTGTGTTACTTTATAATGCTATCCAATATGTTTTTTTCTAAAATCTGAAAAGTAAGCAGCAACTGCAGCTTTTTTACCAATCAATTAATTTCAAATTAATTTTAATGGGCAGAGAACGTAAACCTCCAGCAAGGCCCAACAGTCCTCTTATGAAACCAGCTTTGAATTCAATACATTTGGATTTTGATTTGGATCTGAACAAGATTACACAAACTCATAAATATCATGTCGCTTTTATTTTTCCATGATCCATGGATTCTTCTCTGATAAATCAAGGAAAATATTACAAGACCTCCTGTCTCTCGCAATATTAAAGACCTTAAAGTCCTGGATCTGCCCTCTGATCTAGATCAGCACCAAATTTGAAATGGTTCTTGCTGACTCATACCAGATCCTTCCACAAAGTTTCATAGTCATCCGCCCAGTAGTTTCTGTGAAATCCTGCTAACTACAGACAAACAAACAAATTCAGATGAAACCATAAGCTCCTTGGTTGTGGCTCCAAGTCACAGGGAGCCACAGTTTTAAACTTTAAGAGTACATTTTATTATAAAATGTAATCCATGTGTTTTTATAAAATCTGCAAAGTAGTAGCTACTCCTGTTCTTCTTTACGGGTCCATAAATTCCAATTTATTTCCAAACAATCTTTTACTAAGCTTCCTGAAATTAAACATAATTTGGGAGTAATTGTGGGTGGAATAGAAAGTGATCCATTGGTAAATTTCCATGTATTTCAAATTACATGACGATGGGCAGCAGATGAGCCACACATGTAAAATATTAAATGTGTCTAAAAATCAGCCACAAATATTCACAGGGGTTTAAATGGAGCAATATATCATGGAAGTGAATCTGGAAATTATTATCAAATACTTGGGTGTTGGAAACTAGAAATTATGGAAATAGCAAACTTGTGAAATACACTTAGTGATAACTTTTTTTCTGAGAAAATGATGTGAAACACAAGGATAAAAGTAATATAAACTGGAAATACTGAAGTACAGTACAAGTAAGTAAGGAAAGTTTTAAAATTGCACTCGAGTAAATATACTTTCTTACTTTGCCCCACTGCACATGTCGTTCTGGTGTGGTTCCAATGTTTCAGGTTTGTAAAAGGGCTGACAAGTTCAGTTTTCTCACATGAAGCTGGGCAGAAAAGACGTGCTGACATGTAAGAAATACAGTGCAGAGTAAAGTGGGGGGAGGTGGAGGTAAGGGGAGATGCGGCGAGAGAAAAGAGCAGAGGGTGAGGGGAGGGGCAGAGGGGAAGGGCTCGTATTGATCATCCGCCAGGTGTGATGGATAGCGCAATAAGTGGCAGCGGCCAGCGGAGGAGAGGAGAGAGTGATTTCTGCTTTTCAAAGTCCTGATGAATGAGAGCGTCGGGAGGGAGGCTGGCGTCCAGAGCCCGGCGGAATGATGGACTGCTGTGTCAGATGGAGAGAAAGTGAAGGAGAAAAGAAAAGGAGAGGGGAAGGGAGGGATGGAGGGAAGACAAGAGGTGTTTTTACAGACAGGGGAGGATGAGGGTGAACTGTGGCGTGGGTGGGGGTAAGGGGGAGAAAAACACAAGGAGGAAGGTTAGTGAGACGGGGTGAGATTTAACCAAGAGGGTCAATAAAATGCAAAGAGAAAGGAGACGACTGAGCGAGAGATGAGGGCAGGAGGCGACAGCGGAGTGAGTTCATCTTTATTAATGGCCAAAGAGCAGAGAGGGAGTTATTAAAAAGGAAAAAAGATGAATGAAAGAATGATTGTGAATGAGGGGGGGATGTGATATATGCCGCCCCCCCCCCCCCCCCTTGGTGCTGTGAAATCCAATAATAACACTGAGGAATGGTCCAGCTGCTGGACTGAGGGGTGGAGGAGGAGAAGGCAGGGTCATTTAAAGGAAGCAGCCAGTGGAGACCAGGCAGCGGCAGCAGAGAGACCCACACTCTGATGAATACACTCTTATGGTCTTTAATACCACTGATCATCACAAAATGCCAAGACACACATCAGGCCCAACACGTGAAAATAAAATCTTCTGCTAATATGTATATAGAAAGACCTTAAGTATTTGTATTGTATTGTAATGTATCTGTACAGAATATCACAATATACAACACATGATGTGATATATAGCAATACCTTTTCTGAAAATGTATATATATATATATATATATATAGACCTGAAAATACTTGTTGTGCACCATCTTCATAGTCTAATATGTACATCATGTAGTATTGATAACTCAGTGGACAAAGTGAAATGTATGCATTAAAACTCAAGTGCATATTGTGCCACTTAAAGGAATAATTCACAAATGGGACAAGGTTGTATTTCCTTTTGCCCAAAAGGCAGGAACACTTCAACACCCAGAATGCACTGGGCACTCCCAGGCCTCTTCTACTGTATAGGCTTGACCTGAGCTTCAGGTATGTTTACACATGCTAGCAGCAGATCTGGGGTCTAATGTCAGCCATTCAGGAACACTTCAAGCTGGAAGGTCCCACAAACTGCGACGTGTTGCATATGTAAGACTTCAGAAAAACAGGGTTAGTAGATCACAGCTCAGAAGATATGATTTATAAGTTGATATTTTTTAAAATCCAGTATTGGATGGTAGTCGGTATCGGCCGATATACAAAGTCCAGCTATCCAAATCGGTATCGCGAAGGAAAAATGTTATTCTTAATGCATATCTATATAAAATAAAACACAGGAGTCGCAGCTGCATTACTGATTGTCTAATGGCGTGAGCAGAATACACACAGTGAAAGAAATAGTAAATGCATCATCCACTGAATGATGGTCTCAATTGTGAGTCTAAAAACAAGCTCCTGTTCTTTGCGTCCATGGAATGGAGACGTATTTAGGAGCTGAGAAACTGTGTCAGTGTGACATCACTTGATGTACGCCTGATGTGGTAATAGTGAAGACAAATACAGTCAGCAATACATATCTAAACGGCTCCGGGACAACAAGCTGCATCACCACCAGGCTTTTTAAAAAGCATTTTAAATAGTGTTCAAGAATAAATGTTCCCTCGAAGTCTCGCTCCCCTGCACAGACAGAATCAGGCATCCTGCTCTGCAGCTCTTTATGTTTCTGTTTCCACAGGACATCATCCATCATGGCTGTGATTTCCAGCCTTCAGGACGCTCAGATGTTTCATAAATCACTGTTTGGAACTCATTCTAGACTGAAATGACAGCAAAGCATAAATACAACATGCAGGGTTGAGCACAGCACAGCTTTGACTTCAGTCTGACTGCCTTTCCAACACTCAAGCACTGCACTGTTGAGTCCTGCTATCTAGAAATATTGTCAACATCATTCAATGCTATTCAGCTGCAGTACATGAACTGACCAGTTGTGTGGATGGTTTGTCTTTGTGGTGATGCCATTGTTCTCTGTGTTGACTTTTGTCTTTGCACAGCTGCAAACAGCAGAGCGCAAACAGCAGCTATCAAAGAGCTTCAGATGATATGTGATGACAGTGTCCTCACCAGTTTTAAGTCCTAAAGTCCACATCTAGGCGGCTTTGTGCATCACGCAGTGTGGTCAAACCTGCTATGATCAATATTTATATACTTACAATGGAACAAATGACTAGAATTAAAAGGCAGACATCCAATGTTAGACTGAATGATGAGCCAGAGATTTCTCTGTGGGGGTGGTGGAGACCAAATCTGAGCTAAAAGAGAGTGAAGATTGGACCAGAACCATGTCACCTTCAAGGTTTCCTGTGGCATTTTGTTTATCCTATCCACAAATGCGTTGAATTCATTTGATTCCTTATAAATCAAAATGGGCTATTTTGTGTTTACATTTTAAAACCTGTATTATTTATCAGTGGAAGGAAAGTCTGGCTCTCCAAACAACAATAAATCTTCAGTTTTCAGTCAGTGCATCAAACCAACTTCAGTTTTTTTTTGTATAACATTCTAAATACAAGATTTGTTAATCTCTAAAAAGCTCATATCAACAGATAGGATTTGTGTCTCGAGAACAAATTGTCTGTACTAAATAAATTGCTGTAACTAAAAGTTTTAACACAACCAGATTTAGAATCCTGTTTATTCTTCAAAGTCATTGAATATTTGCACAAACAAAAATGACAACGCAAAAAAAAGGGAAATACTCTTAAAAACTGTCTGATAGCACAACTAGAATAAATAAATAATAAAAGATAATGCATCAATGTTGAGTCAATATTCAGCCTTACTCCTGCTGCACTGACTGAATTATTTGAGAATTTTGAGTAATTTAATCTAGCTCAGCAGAAGTACTGTATTTTGAGATAACCTGATGTTACAAGGGGTGATAAAAAAAAAAACTCTCTGCAGCTACATCCTCAGAGATAAACAAGCAATGCGACACATGTAGAGTACCAGCACAGAGCAGTGAAAACCAAACACGTGCATACAGAACCACCAACACACCTTCGTGCACAGACATGCAGGCTGATGAGTATTATGTTTGGGATCCTGGGGCTCATGCATCACCTTTTGTGGGACAAGTAAGGTGACTCCTGGCAGCCCAACGAGAAGTGGCACCACATATATCTCTTAATAGAGACACGCACGGCTCCTCCCTCGCTCGCTCTTTTATTTCTCTCTGTTTAACACACACACACACACACACTGATAAACTGGTGCACAGCTCATTTATCTGGTCTTCTTAAGACAGATTAGCTGCTCCAGCACTGTGGCAACTACTCATCTACCATTATTACTTAAGCATGTTTTACTGCTGAGTCGTGCTGACACATATTTACTGGCCCAGCAGCTCCCGATTCTCCAAGACTAATACCCACAGGTATATTTACTCAAGTACAAATATGAGGTACATTTCTGTTGTTCAATACATCCACTCCACTACATTGTAGAGAAAAAACGTGACTTTTTTGCTTCACTGCAATTATTTGACAGCTATAGTTACTAGTTACTTTAAAAATTAAGATTTTTCATACAAAATATATTATTTATTCTGTACACTACAGCCAACATGTTCAACACGTTCATAGTGTCTTTCCTCAGCAGTCATGACCCTGATCATGACCCTTCTTAGACATCAATGTGTTGGAAACTATGATGAAAAATAGGAAGACTCCTATAGTCAGGGGGCTGTGTAAGTGGTAAACCCATTTTGACAGAGGTTTATCTACAAGTTAACCAGACAAGCCTGTAAAATTAGTGTAAAATCTCTACTTTGTCAGTCGAGGTTCCCGGCTGTTTCTCCGTCAGCTTGTCTGCAAATGCATGTGTGTACAGCTTCATGCATGGGGAGGCCCACACTGCAACTCGTAGTTACGACAGTGAGTAACACATCCCTCGCCAGAGTTTAGCCAAGAGCAAATCTTACATTACGTTAAGTATTAGCAGATGGAATTAGGCTGCAAACTAGCATGACATTACCAGAGTAATTTGGCTTCTGTGAACGGGACTAAAGTGCCTCTGGTTGCATTTGGATGGACCTTAAACCAGTCAGAGCAACAAAATGTCTGACGCTGCATATCCCATAATCCAGTCTGTTTTCCAGGAGAGCTGGAAACAGCTGCTTGTAATAGAAGTATATTGAACCTGAGGTATTGGTACTTTTACTTAAGTGAAGTATCCGAATACTTCCTCCTGCACAGCTCACAGGGGTGACTTTAGCAATTTCCACCCACTATAAAGCACGCCGCTTATATCATTACCTAAATAGAGAGAGAAGTCAGTGGTGTCTGACAGTGGGACAAGTGCAGAGTGAAAAAAAAAGTGGATGTACATGTTAAAAGATTGAAGTAGTCAGCTGAACAAGGGATGAGAGGTGAGAAGGGAAAAAAGGGAGAGAATGAAAAAGAAGGAGCTGAAGCCAGACAAGCTCATTAAAGAGAGGGCAGCCGTGAGACAAATGATGCATGGAGATGGCAACACCTCCCCCTCACGTCCTCCACCACCACCTCCCTCTGTAGGGAGGCTGTCTGGGTAAGGAGGTGCACGGAAACGTGCACGTGCGCAGGACTGAGAAATACTCCTGGTGCCACGGCTCTAATGGAGAGAGGCCAGGGCCGCCAGGCTGTTGACAGATGACTTGTCAGTGGAGCAGGAGGAGGAGGAGAAGGAGGAGAGAGGTAGTGATTAGATAGTTGTGCTAATGCTTGACCTCCTCTCTACCCTGGTGTCTGTCCTTCATGGAGGATGAAGAAGGAGGGTCGGAGGAGAAATAGAAAAAGAGAAAAAATGAGAATGACAAAAAGTGGGAGAAATGGTGAGATGGATTTTTTCCAGAGTGGCTTTTATGGCTCCTCATTAATCCACTGACCAGGGACTTATGATACAATATAGCTTAAATATAAACTGTATATAAAGTATAATTTTACTGTACTTTTAAGCCTTGTGAGTACTAGGTATATTTACTCAAGTATTGTACTTAAAGACTTAGTTGCAGGTAGATTTTTTATTTTTTATTTTTAGAGAGGTTTTCCACATAGCTAAATAAGTTTGGCCCATATTCGGCCCAAACTGCCACACTGTCATCGAGCCCACACACTGTGGAGTGATGACACTTGGGCAGTCCGCTCCTGTTTGCCAGATCGGGGCCACAAGTTAGTCATAGAAATACAGAATGTCAACTAAAGGTTCCAAAAGTGGTTTGTGGTATTTGTGCCACATTCTCCATTTACCACATGGGCCACTTTAGGTTCACATCCAGATTACATCTTGCCTACAGCATCACATTTGTTTTCAGACATTCCCTATTTTACAAGGCTCACATTCATTTCATCTGGGCCACAAGAAGGCTAGAAGTGCTGAATCAGTGTTCCCACACCATCACAGATGTAAAAAACATTTGGCATGCTCTTTCGGTCACATGAGAAACTGTGTGTCTTGGATCCTAATAAATTAAAGTTTGAATTTTTACACGACTTGTCATATCTCCTTTAATATAGGTGATAGAAAAAATATAGATGCAGAATAAAATAGTTCTTATGTTGTTTCTTTTCCAGCTCCATATTAATCTAAACAACATTCTATCCCCAATAAAAATAAATACAGCATTATGAGTGACTGTAACAGTTCAAGCAGAATCACAAACAATACAAAATTCACAAACAAGGTGAATGTTGGTAATCCAGTGTGGTCAGACACATGAAATACCAATGTAGGACTTTGTTGTTGGATTTGAGTTATTTTCACAACATACTACATTCATCTTAGATAAAGGTACTCACTTCTTCTCAAATTAAGATTTTACATACTCAACATGTGATCATCACAATCTTAAATCATAAATACTGCGTCCAGCTGCAACTTTGTGTCAACACTCTTCTTTGAGCCACAATAACTCACTCAAACTTTGACACACACGTGAAACACATATGTTTAGATTCAGCGTGACTTACTCTTTCTGGTGACATCATTATCTCCGACGTCCATGGCGAAGAAAAGCTGCTTAGAATCCAGACAAAAACGACGCTCCTTTCAACTCCAGAACTTGCCCGAGATTTATCACATTTTTAACTTTGCTTCGGTGTAAACGTTTTTCAACGAGATTAATCTGTACATCCATGACAATCAAGCAAACAAGGACTTCTTATTTCTCATTCGGCATTCTTCGAATTGTGTCAATAAGCCTAAATGTTATTATATACGACATTGAAGCCTACTAACAGGAGACCCTGACTTCAGCTTGTGCTTCCTGATTACATCCCCCTGAAACATCATGGGAAATGTAGTTTCCAAACTGAAAGCAGGATTATCTACCAAATCAGAGCCAGACAAAACTAATCTATTGGAATGAAAAAATACATATTGATTCAACAATGAGATAATTGTCAGATATTGGTTTATATCATATACATATACAAATGCCGATACATGTATTTTAATGTGTAAACCATACTATCCTAATAATACTTATTACTTAATTAAGACTGTGACTTGTAGTGAAATATTTTTAATGGTGATATTGCTACTTTTACCAAAGTAAAGGAAAGAATGAATAGACTTTTAATGACTACAATAACTGACAGAGATCCATTTTAATTTATGTTTATTATTCATATTTGTAGACGTGAAAGCTTGCCTGCAGCAAATCACACATTTTTATATGTCAACAGTCACAGGCTCCATTTTTCTGCAAAACGATGTTATTTTTCAGAATTTATTTTGATGATGATTTTTACGCTGTGTATTTTATGTTCCGGCTATAATTTTTTAATGACTTTTTCCTGTAATGTGGCATTTTTACATTTGCTGTATTGCTGCATTAAGAACCTGAGTACTCCCACCACCACTCATGTACTGAGTTGAGTTAAATCTCGAGGTGGCCTATACCTAAACTACAGGCTAAAAAATGTGTGAGGCGATGTACCAGGCACAGTGCCACTGGGTTTGTGGTTGGCTGAGAGCGGAGCGGAGCAGGCTGGCAGCATGAAGCCGGCAGCTGCTGTGATTAACATCCAATTTCTCCAGAGAGACTCAATGTGATCAAAAATTTGATTAAATTTAGATCCATACTGTAACAACAGCAGAGATAAAATCTCATATATCCTCTCACAACCCTTCACTTTTGTCTTGTGACCCCCTGCAGATTGGGAACTATATATTAAAAGTGGCGGAAATTACATTTACTTAAAGTGCTGCACTCAATTTCAACAATTTCTTTTACTTTTTAGTTTCTCCATTTTCTACCACAACTTGTTGCACTTTTTACTCTTTTAACATGTATCTGATAACTTTACATGTCAGATCAGATAAATAAAACTAAATATAACATGATGTTTTATTATAGTAAAATAAATAACCTTGATTATGTGGTGAAATGAACAAGCTAGAAAGATAAGTTTACACTGTAACATGAACAAATTCCAATAATATACATTCTGCATACCATTCTGCAGAACTTTGCAGAAGTATATTGTATTTCTTGTACTTTTGTGAGTTTTAATCAACCAATTAAATAGTAAGCCATAAAACATCATTTTATTTAACCTTCTTAAATCTCACTCCAACATGGTCAAACCACATTACGTTTATCCTATATGCTGACACACTATGTCAAAGGGAAAATACTAATTGTCTAGTCAAATATGTAATGTGCTGAAAATAAAGACACCAAATACATTTTTAGTGTGATATATAAAAGCAAAATCAAAAGCATTCAAAAACTGCCAAAGCAGTACTACAAAGTCATCCGGGTGAGCTTGTCAGATAACACTCTCAATCTGTATATGCATGATGGTACCTGTTTTCTATTCAAGCAAAGTGCAGTACTTTCTCTTGTAATGGGATATTCTTAAAGTGCTGTATTTAAGTAAGAGCTCTGAAGAACTAAACGTAATAATATGTGATAAAAATAAAAAAAACTCCTGCCATTCAAGATACTTCTAATGAGTCTCCGCATGTAAAATAAACACTGATCTTGACCAACAATGAGATAATTCACAACATTTGAAAAATAAATCTGTCTTTCTTTCTCAATGATAATTGCTTGTCAACAGCTAATGAACACATGCAGCCAAGAAGCTCTAATTTACCTAAATTCACTGACAACTTGTCTTGTAGTAAACACAGCTGTTAAAAAGGGTTTGAACATTTTATTATACGTTACAGTAAAGGCATTTTCCAAGAGGACAGTTTTATTTATTTGTGTGCCTATGTGCAAAGATACAAATCCCTGTGTGTGCATTACTGGGAGATGAGACAAGACAGCTACAGGGACGAAGTAAAAAGAAAACAGTTTGCACAGGAAAGGCAGTCATGAAGAGAAGGGGGGAGAAAAAAAAGAAGTAAGAAAAAATGAGTGGGTTTGTTGGGATTCAGGCAGCCACACTGGGACTATCATTACCATACATCAGGACAATGAATGAGGCTTTCAGCGAGCGGTAATAAGAATTTGATAAATCATGAGCCAAGAATTAACTAGACGTCAAAACAATGAGAGCACCCTGATAGATGAAGAGAGGATTATGGCATAGATTAGTCAGAGCAGGGCGTAGGAGAGGAGCTGTGGAGGAGATGAAGAGAGGGGAGAGTCCGCGCAAGGTCACGTGAGGTCTGAGAGAGGGTGAGGAAGGGTGAGGAAAGGTCAGCCGCAAAGAAAACAAAAAAATAAATAAATAACATTATGGAAGAAGGAGGAAGAGATGGAGAGCAGACCCAGAGAAAAGGCTTCCTGAGGAGGCGAGGGAGTGGAAATGGGGGACTGAGTAAGGGTCAGGGAGTAACAATAAAACCCCCCGAGATGAGGACATTGTAAATGACTGGATGATACAGTAACATCTGCGTATATCTGCACCGCAGCTCAACGGATGGTAAATTAAAACTGAGCTTCTTCAGATCAACATGTGGTGGTTGCAGATGGTTTTAAAGGATTTGTAAAGCAAACAAGATAAAAACATCATGCAAAACCAATGAACAGAGATGAAAAAATAGCTGCAAATGGAAACAAATCTGTCAGTGATGAAGAGATTATAACGTTCCTCTTATTCAGACATGAAACAAACAGAAATGTCACATTTACAATGGATCATTTTCTACGGATTACGTCAATGTTGCATCCTCTCTTCTGTAATTCAAGGGGACAGGAGAGTGTTTGTTATTCTCAGTATTCGCATAGTCGTTGGTAACATGCATTCATTTGCAGTTTCTTTAAGCTCGTTTTAAAGCGATGAATGGGATGGAAACTTGGCAGATGACAATGCTAACCCATTCATCAATTAGCTATTGAGGTTCGGGGCCGGGATTGGCTGACATTTGACAAGAGTGCAACCTGAACAGGTCACCAGTTGATGGAAACAGCATTTGAATAAGCAGAATCTGTAGGAAGCCTTCTGGTTTCTGTTTCTAAAAGTGAGCAATAACGTTTGAGCAGGCTTTGCCCACAGGTTAACAGTCCATGTGGAGAGCAAAAGAGGAGGAAGACATTTACTGAGATGCATCAGCTTTTTAAATCTATCTACATTCATGTGCAGAAAGCTGTTAAAGAAATCGGCCAAAATTTGGGACTGTGGGATCCGGAGTTTGAACCCAGGAACCTCTTGCTGTGAGGAGACAGAATTAACCACGACCCACTACACTGTTCACAATATGCTAATGTTTATCAATTCAACTTTTTTTTTTGCGAATTATCATTTCATTTGCTGGTATTGCTCATAAACCAAAGTAGTGGACAGGGGATTTCCTGAGTCTTGCCTATTAGATTCATCTTTCTTTCTGGAAAGAATTTCTAAGTTTTATGCCGACATCCATTCTGTAAATGTTGCAATATTTTATTTTGAGTGATAACATGCTGGTGGTGCTGATAAAAAAATAAAGGGTCACCATCATCATTAGGATTCATCCTCTGGGATCCATGTCTGAACAAATTGACATTGACAATGAAAGTAGATTTATTCAAAAGTCGTCAAGACCTATTGTATAAGCTCAAGACATTTGACGTTAAGCCAAAGTATCAAGCTGCTGGGGGATCAGTGAATCATAAAAGTCAGTGGGATTCATCTTCTGGGAACCATGAAAGTATTCTGTCCATCCAGCAGATGTTTTATTCTGGACCAGCATGGCTGAAAAGCAACTAAGTCAGCACAGCGAGCCATGAACGCCCACTGTAATTCTGCAGCAGCTTTGACTTTGACTGACAAGTTTTTCATTAACATTCCACTTTATTGTCTGTCTCCCTCGTCCCTCCCCTCCCCTCACCCCTTCTGCCTGGGTTATTCCTCTGCTCATAGGGTGAGGGATGTGACAGGGGGATGTTTATTTAATGAGAGCAGTCTGGAGGGGGTAATGAAATCTACCCTAACACCATTAACAACCAGGCTTATCAGCTCGCGGGACACACGTCATCATGCCGCAGCCTTTTGTTCTCTGGCACGAGGCTGCCACCGACCCAAAGGACAGATTAAGGATTCTCTGAAAGCCCCTGACACCTATTCTGAGAAATTAAAAACCGATCGCAAATCTCTGTTTTGAAGTAACTCTTATCATTTTTCACGTAGCTACTCACTAAATGACACGATAGGCAGCGAGGAGGCCGGATAAGAGGACAGGTGTCTGGCAGGCACATGTAAAGTATCTGTACTGTGTGTGTTCAAGTGTGGGAGGTGGTTGGTTTGTTACCTGACCACACAGACACAATCAATCTCCCTCCATGTCGCCGTAATTGATGCTGATGGATGGACGTGGACTTCTCTTTGTCTGACACACATGCACAGACAAGCCCCAGGCCTGCACATCAACACACACACACACATACACACACACACACACACACACACAGGAAGTATGGCAACATGCAGAGGTACAATAAATACATCTTTTTCCCCACTCTCACTCCTTCTTTGTTTTCAGTCTGTGTGTTTTGGCCGTAAGTGGCGTCCTGGTTCCACTCTTGAATTGTACAATATTCTCAGAGAGGCTCGTTTGCTGAACATTACATTAGAGCGAAGCTGCTGATGGCCACACAAAAGCCATGTAAATGAGCTGTGAGAGAGGCCCATCAGTCATCATGCCAGATGCATGCTCCCATTATTATTTATGGCCATAATTGGCCTGTGTTTCCTCAGGCAGTGACTCTGCACTGATGGATCTGATGATAACTTTTCTCAGCCCAACAATCAGAGAGCAGTCAGAGCGGAGGGAAGGGAGGAAGAGAGAGGAGGGAAAGTTTGCACATGAGCTAAAAAGAGGACAGAGCTTTGTTGAAATTTTGCAAAATGGTGTCTGAGGCAAACTAAATTGCAGAGGAATTTTCAAATCACTTTCAAATTGTTTCTGTAAGTTCTGGTCAAACAATACTTGGCTACGTTCAGGCTGACTGTAAAAAATGCACCCCTCTTGTTTTATATATCTGGTGATCCAGACACTGCGTTGGCCTGTGTAACACATGCAAGCACACATCCACATGGTGGACTGCTTTATAATGGCCATTGATTAGAGATCAAAAATCCCACAAATTTACTAAATGGACATTTTGAACTATCCAAGGCAGACTTACCACAAGCTATGCGACTGTGAAACAATGTTAGATTGTCTTGAAGAAGGCACAACTCTATTATGATTTCAACTGCGCTTCAAGAAAGCATATCAGGGAGATAAACAACTACCCACAATCCTCAGGCGTAATAGTGATGTTTCTTATTGGGGGAGCTAAGTGTTACAGAGGAATGTTTACCATGTCGACGACACTGAGTAACTATCATATACACTATGAAACCCTATATACATTCATACACGATACAAAATACAATATATCACCACACTATATTAACAATAAGATTAAATTCAAGAAGAACCACTGGAATTAGTTTGAAAGGGGTCATTTGCAATGGTTTGTGGGATGTGTAGTTCCTTCACTCTTAAAATAATATGCAGTCTTCTACCCTTACCTTTATTTCAGTTTTCCAACTGGAGCCATTCTAAAAGTGAGCAGTCACTATTATGCTCAGTTAGCTCAATCATTATGATGAAAAGATAAAATAGGTGCTTACAAGAACACAACTGTAAAATGCTGCCTGTATTACAAACTGTTGTGCACAGTTTCTCCATCTGACAAGTTTTCAAATTATATAGTCTGTCACTCCAGATTAACGTCCAGGTTTTTGTTTTTATTGTCTCACCATTACCTTAGACGACACAACCCCAGGCTATAAAAACCTCCTGACATTATTTTAAAGCAACTCTGCTCCAGTCTGAATCCATTCTTAGTCACTCGTCAGCTTTCCAGCCACATGTGGTGCAAATTGTAACCAAATTTCCAGAATGCCATCGAAAGAAAATGTAAATCAGTGGCCGCCTCCATCCACTACTGTTTTCCTGCATGCATCAAAATAAATGGTGGTGTCAGTTCTCCACCATGAAACCCAGGCAGGAGAAGAAGACTCAACTGGACAATGTAATTAAAATAAGGACCCGGAAAAACCTCAAACTGCAGGAAACTCCTCATCGCTCCGCACACATCTGATGTTTTCATCTCTCCAGTGGAAGACAGAGTGGACGTTTAAATCACACGTTTCATGTACGTCAGCGTAACGTCCCGTCTGTGGCTGGTTAAACTTGTGGCTGACTCAACTTGTTATGTTCTGTTGAGTACAAAACCAGGCCTATGCAAACACTGTTTATAAGGTTCATAACTCAGCAGCCACCCATTTGCAAAAGACATATTGCATTATGATTGTTTCTGTGGCTTTCTCAGTATTTTCATGAGCTTTTGAGCAGGAAGAAAAAAACCACAGCTGAGTTTAGAGCGGAGCTCTTGGTCATATTTGAGGAGCTCCCACACTAACACCCATTGATTCTGACAGGAATAACAGAACAATCAGCTCAATTTCACAATCAGAATAATTTACTGAGCACGCAATCAAGTTTGTGTGTGGTATGGAGTCGGACATCCAACCCTGCCTTCCTATTCGGCCCCGCCCGCACCATTCTACTCTCCGCTGCAAAGACGCTTTCTGGAGGTTGGGCCTGGGTATCCCGTCTCTCGTTCAATGTCAGCCCGGGATCGGCTCCAGCTCCCCCTTGTGAACCTCAAAATGATAAGCGGTATAGATAACGGAGGGATGATATCACCAGAGTAAAAGAAATCTCTGGACACTGCACCTGTAGTCAACTATGACCAATATAATTTATTATTTTGTATATTTAAGTAGATCCTCCAGATATTCACTGAACATCTTTCAGTGTTTGAGGGTCTGATGCACAGGACACAGACACAATACAAGGCAAGAATGTACTTATTCCACAAATTCATTCCGGGCTGATTTAACTCTCCTAATATGAGTCAGCGTGGGGCGTTGTGCATTCAACGGCAATCATGAGAAACAGAGGGGGAATTGAGATGTGGCCTGTCAGTGGAGTGACGATGGATTTGGTCAACCTGCTCCGGGATTGACAGGCAGAGCTCAGAGGTCATTGTGTAAGTGGTCTATCTTGGCTCCTCGCCTCGGATGTGACTCTGACCTCGACTCCTCCTGATCCCGGCCTACGTCTGGTCCTGCCTCAGCCTTGGCTACGACTTCTCTCTCTCTGCTGGGGCAGACTGAGAGGCGTGTTTGTATCAAGGCTGCATGTCACGGTTTGTCGTCACTCATCAAGAATGTGTTGACAAGTCCTGTCACTCTGCCTCTACCTCCTCCAGTTGGCAGGTAGATTCCTTGTTGGCAGCTCTATTTCCCCCTTGTCTTACACCGAAGGGCATCACATCAGATTAGCGTGTGTGTTTGTTGCGTGCAGGTGCACTGAGTAGGCATGTCTAATGTGTGTGACTCTGCCAGTCTGGCTCAGATAATGTGTTTTGCCGTGTGCATTTGGCCCAGAAAATGCTGACCTCTGTAAACTGATGATTTGTGTTTCCTCGAGGTTTTCCCCCTTTTTAATGTTTGAGCTTTTGCTCAGATAGAAAGACACGAAGCGCAGGACTTGCGTGCATTTTGCTGTCACCTTTCTGACCTTATTATTACACAGTTGATGGACAAAGACATTTACAGTAACTATCAGTCCAAGGACGCTGCAACAACAAACCCTCACAGTGATAAGAATGAATGGGAGCTTGTTGCTCTGAGCTATTTTGTTTCAGATCCCTTTAAAACTAAAAGAAAAGTTATGTTTATTCAATGTTAAGTATCCTGGAACTCTTGACTCTAGTATTTGAGTTAATCATATGAGGGAAAACAATGACTTCCATTATTAATGGTTGTCCTCAGCCAGTTTATTTGTATATGGAAATTCTGGACAAGGGATTGGTTTTGCATGAGAACACATTTCATTTGAAACACAGATACGTTTCATGGAGGACATACTGACATAAGGTAACTTTGTTTAGCTGATATTCATCTTTATCTTTATGTGCTCTGGCCTTCAATCCAAATCCAGTATACTTCAATGTTTTTAGCCTAACAAGCAGAATGGTGCGAGGGATGGTATGAACCTCAGAAGATGATCACGGTGTCCACACTACTCCAGAGTTTTAGAGCCACTAACACAGAGAGGTTTGGAAACACCGATGACTGTTTGAGTGTCAAATCTTCAGGTCTGGCACATGCGTGACAACAACAATGGCGGAGTAATTAGCAAAGGCGGGAAGGCAGACAAAGACAGGAAGTAAAGTGAGAGAAAGACACACAAGGAAAAAACACAAGGGAAAGAACTCGAAATGTAAATAAAAATAGAAATTCAAAAACCAAACACAAGTCCTTAAACACAATGAGCAAAACAAAAGATAAATCTGTCCACAACCAAACACATCAACAGTCCAAAATGTCTATGAAGTGTGATAACAAATTTTCTTTTTTTAAGTAAGTTGACATTGCGTGAAATTTTATAATTGTTTCTTTAATTATAATGATCAAGACGTCTGCTGTGCCTGAACCAAAACTACAAGAGCTGTGAGAGTGAACCGAAACAGTAGTTAGAAGTTAGAATCTGAAAAACCTAAATAGTAGTTTTATAAAACTGCAGGTCCACTTTTTTCTACAGTTGTTTGTTACACTCTAAATATGAAATATTGGTGGGACTAAGTACATTTACTCTTTTAATATACTTATATATGTTTTGGATTTATACTTTAGATTTATTTTCAGTTACTTTTACTTCACTAGATATATTAGCCTGCACTTAAATATGGTACTTAAGTGCATTTGTGTACATTTATTTGTACTTTTACCTATAAACGACCTCCACCACTGATTATATTTAAGACAAGTAAGGTAACTACTAAGTGTAACACAGTCAATCACTCACAGTAATTACTGCAATGTGCATTATCCTAAAACCATTATGACATTAGAGGACAATGAAAGCAGTGTGTGTGTGTGTGTGTGTGTGTGTGTGTGTGTGTGTGTGTGTGTGTGTGTGTGTGTGTGTGTGTGAACAGTAGATTAATGACCACACACCAGTGTTCTGATGAATGGGAGTTGGTGCTGCTGGGAGAGTGAATGTTTACAGCACAGTACTGTGTGAAATAAAACATGTGGTGTGGGTTGTTTCCAAATGATCTAACTCCCTCTCAACTTCTGAATATCAGTGAGGAGCTGGACAGCGAGATGCATAGTCACAACATGGTGCAGCAGAGTTTATAAATGTTGACTGGTGAGTTGTCCGTGTGGATCATGTGGAATGACAGATCTGGAGGAAGGCTGTTGGCTCAGTGCACGTCTGTCGCCTGGTGTTGACAGACGTGCAGTCGTGTCTTGGCTGCTTCCATTCACTCGATCACATAATAACAGAGAAAGACGGAGCTGCCTCGGCCATGAACTTCGTTATATTCCACTTGACATGTGGTTGTGAGAAAACGGCCCAAACCTAACATTAGTTTCCTGCTGTCTATATATTCCTGCCGTGCTTGCGGCATTGCTTCACGGATTGTGAAGTTGGCCCTTTCTCTGCAAATATCAGGTGGATTTGCCAGGAAACTTTGTAGAGATATGCATGGTCACCAGAGGATGAAACTTTAGGGATCTCTGACTTTTTAAATTCTTTCTACATAATTTGAACCACATAATATCCTCTTTACTTCTTTGTGTGGCCAATTATTGTAATTATTATTTTCATTTTAGTTTTTATTATTATTATTAGATTTTAAGAAGAATTTTTGAATAAAAGAAAACTCATGTTCACTTCACAAGATTTCTAGAAATTTAACATTTGTAAAGATTAATTTAATTGTTTGTATTTTCTTATGTATTTAGTTCCTTATTGAACAAATACAGTTACAATACAAAAAATATTACATGGAAAGAAATACACTTTTTTTTACAGACATACTGTATACTCTATAATTCAATGTAGTTTAACATTCAAGACTGATAAGCAATTGAATACTCCTGTAACAAATGTATAATTTTGAACTGATATATTAATTTACAATTGTGTGGCATTTACGCTTGAAAAAACAACAACTCTAAAATTATACTTTAAAATATGAAAAGTGTTGGACACACTTAAAAAAATACTTCAACTGGTAGCAGATAAATTAATAAAGATGGTTTAACTTTTATTTTACAACTTCTATTCATGCAATTGACAGGTTTGATTTGCAAAAATGTACTCGTGTGCTACCAGTTGAAGTTTATTAATCGTACAGTCAGTGAGTAATAACTTTATAGTAGCTTTGTTAATTGAAAATTGGAGGAGGAGCAAAAATCTTAATATAAATAACAAAGACCTCAAACTCAAAAGAATTAGATGAAAAACAATCAAATGTCATTGCATCACCTTCAATAACTGAGTTTCTCCCTCTCTCTTTTTTCCCTCCTCCCCTCTCCAGCCTTCACTGCCTCAGTCTTTAAAACATCTTTCAAGTGATGGAGGAAGTCTCCCCGTCAAAACTTGCTCTCTGTTTCTACCAGGAGAGGATTGATGCATCTCCCATCTCTCTGTGACTGACAGAGCATGTAAACAGCTAAATGCCAGGCTCAGAGCTGTCTGGCAGCCGGGGCCCTTGTGTGCAGGCAGAGGCTGCACTCACGCTCATGTCCTGGGGGCCTGTGAGGGAGGAACGAGGGCCGAGGGCTGGCGCTGTTCTCAGACGCCTACACCCCTGATGTAGATGCTCAGTGTGCAAAGCTGCTATTCTGAGCCTTGCATGTGATTTGTCGGCATTAACTCGTAATCTTAATTAATTCATGAACATTTGGAGACATTTTGGAAGCGTGTGTGATGCTTCCTGTGGTATGTCTCACAGCAAGTGTGTGATTCCTGCCTAGTGACGCTCAGAAGGGAGGACACCTGATTTTTGTTAGTACAGTTTGAAACATAAAAACAGAGACACACAACAATGATAGTTTCCATATTACTTGCAGTTATTCCACTGTCTCCATTTGCCTGCTTGAGAAGCCTTTTCAGGTCAGGCCCCTGTTTGTGAAGACAGGCTGATGCCTCCACCTGCTGGTCACATTCAGTACATCCACAGTCTATGAGACAGAATAGTAAAAATGTACAGGTGGGGAAAAAACACTGAAGGTACAGAAAACAGAAATACATTTCAGGCAACCAACAATAACACAAAACGTTTCAAATATGTTGGCATCCTCAAATGTATTCAGTTAGAATTAAGATATCTTAGGAAATGAAAGAAGAAAATTAAAAATAATGAAGGACTGCAATTTTTATGTCTGTGCAATGCATTTCACTGTCTATATTCTCACAACTGGATATATTCTGTTTACACTGTATTCTATTATAATTTTCAGATTTTCTTGCATTCATTATATTGCATATTTACTAATTTGTCACACTAATATCAATCTTTGCAGGACATTTCCCCTTTGTGAGACGAATAAAGGATCATATCTTTAAATACATAGTTTGGTTTCCATCCATCCATCATCCATACTATTTTATCCTTTGAGGGCAACAGGGGAGCTGTTGCCAATCCCAGCTGAGATAGGGCGAGAGGCGGGGTACACATGGGACAGGTCAGCAGTGTATCATCATTCACAACGACAGTAAATGTATGCAGACATGTGGTGAGCTCCACACAGAACAACTTGGCTTTGTTACACTTTTTGTCAAATATTGAATAGTTTTACCTCTAATATGTCTTTGACAAATAACATGCAACGAGCCCCAAATACACTGATCCTCATAAAGGCTCATTTACCAAAGAACTTAGGAACAATTAAATAAATCTTTAATGTGTTTTATAAGAATATCATATCTGTTTAGACATTTAATCTTTATCTGTAAAGCCGAGAGGTGTAGTGCAGTTGTATTTAAATGGAAATACTCAACACACATTTTTGTCCATCAAATGTATTTTATTTTCCTAATCTTCCTATAGAAAACAAAAAGGACAAAAACATATTTGAAAGTTTAAACGCACACATAGGTTGTTTTCACTGTTAGGAAAAGTTATCCAGTCTATTACCTTTAGTTTTAAATACTTCCCTCCAAAAATGTCCTCAACTGGTTTTATGATCTGTCTTTGACTTTTTTAATCAATTATCTATAAAAAAAATAACTTTTTAAATATATAGTCTCTTTAGTTTGTGCATATTCAGCATTAAGGAAAAGGCATTAACATGAGGACTCCACAACAAACAAATACCGTTAAACAATATTATATTACATGACTGTAATGCGATTGATTATCCACAACTTGCATAACATAACATGGATATATGAGTCACACATTTTTCTAGACGTCATCTATATCAGACGCGTTACAGTTAAAATCAGGTGGTTAACACAGTAAAACAAGGAGGAGACTGGAGGACCACTAGACAACCACCTGAAGGATGTCCACAGCCTTCGAGTGCTTCAATTGGCTGGAGTCTGACTTGTTGCGCCCCCCTTTCTCCGGCGTGCTCATTTTCTCGCTGTGGCTCTCTGGCTGACCGCTCTTCTGGTGGCCGAACTCAAAGCTGATCCTGAGCTCTCCCATCTGACAGCGAGGGAGAACATCCGGGATCCACTCGATCACAAAGGGACTGGCCTCCTTCTGATCTGCCGCCGTGCCTGGTCCTGGCAGAGACACCACAGTGTGAATGTGTGCAGCTCTACAGCCGTAGGCGTCACAGCTGGATACAGTCACTCACCGACTTTGAGGAAGGTGCGGAGCTCCATGGGTCGTATGGCCTGAGGCCGATCTGTCCTGCAGCCCTCTGGTAGTTCTGGTTTGGGCAGAGGCTCGGGACAGTGAAAACGTGAATAAGAGCCATCTATGTTTTTCACAAAACTCTGATAGAGCTCCAGAGGCAGCTGGCGGCCAGACAGTGAGGTGGAGAGAGAGAGGAAGGAGAGGTAAGAATGTCAAAGTCACTGAAATCACAGTTTTACTCCACTCTGACGTTTGTAAGTGTCGAGTTCTTTTTCCAAATTGTTTTACAGGCACAAATACAGCAACTCATTTAATAACAAAATAACAATGAATGCAATAATCGAAAAGGAAAGTGTAGCTCGTTGCTGATTGGATGGACACACTGTCCACGTGTTTTTCTGTTGACTTTTTGTGGTTGTGTTCTCTTTTGATCTGCAGCCCTCAAAATGTTGAATCAACAGAGGTTGGTATGCCAGGCGAAACCCAGGGCTAAAAAAGTTTTTTAATCATTATGCTTGAGTCATATCTGAAGGCAAAGTAGATGAATGTTATTTGTAATTGACTCATCTTCTCTTGACAGCAGCAGTGTTTTCAGTCTGACTCAGAAATTCAAACTATAAAAGCACTGGACACAGTATGAAAAGTGAGGGGGACATGTCCCCTCGTCCTCAGTGGAAATTACACCCTGGCATAAGAACAATGAGGCGAACGTTTACCTCTGGAGTGTCGAAGAGGCGTTTGACCTGCATGAGGTTGGTGATGTGCCAGGTGTACTTGGAGAAGGAGCCGAGAGGAAGTCCATCGTTTCTCACGAAGGCTGACGTCCACACAAAGAAGACACAAAGAAGAGGGTCCATATTTATTCACATGTTTGTGGTCTGATTATTATTATTATTATTATTTTTGTGTTGGAATAAGAATTCAGATCCTGCTATTAAAGCAATGTAAGATTTGCTCTCGTACACATGTACGTTTTATATAAGCTACTATATATACATACACATATATACTATGTGTCAAAATCACCAGCCCATTAAAAACATCCATAAAGTTTTTACTGTCAAACAACTTAAAACAACTAAATTGTGTTGCGTTACACACCAACACAACAATGCAAAAGTAAAAGTATTACAAGCAAAATATACATGAAGTATCAAGAGTAGAGAAATGTGACTGACATAGTATTATATATATGGCATTATTAGATTGTTGATCCTGTATCCTTGCATCAACACACATGTTATATTTTACTGTAAGTTTTCCCACCTGTTGTGAAGTTCGGCAGCCTCCTCTTCTTTGATCCGAGCGACAGACGATGCTGCAAGGCGTTGAAGAACTCCTGAGGAATGTGGTACACCAGAGGTTGTGGTTTCCCTGATGGATAAACGACAAAAACAACGTTTCACTGTGAACGAACAATTAAAGGTCGTCTTCCTGCACAGATTTAACAATGAATAATGCTTCATGGTGATTAACACCACAAACCCTTGGGTTTCAAACCTGCTGTTTCTATTGGTTACAGTAACACTGTAGTACTGTATGAACACAGTAATGTGGAAACACAAACAGTCAGACGATCAGATGGGTTTTAAACAAAGCCTGAGGTTGTGTTTACAACAACATCTCAGTTGCTTTGCTCAGAGTTATTAGAGCTGATATCAGAGCTTCATATCTAACGGACTCCTACATGAGGGATATCGATCTTTTTTAGCTTTACCATCAAACTGGTAGTGCATCGTCTGGTGGATCCTCTCTGTGACACTGGCCAGCCACTGATGGAAACCCAACGTCACCGTGCGCTCGTCCACAGCCTGCGTACCCCCTGAGACATAAACACACAGATCGGATGATCAAACAGCACAACAAGCTCACATTCATTCACTACTTTATTTATATATGTTACTCAAAGATTGATTTAAAGGGCTGAGGTTTTTACAATCATGGAAGCCAAAGTATGAAACTTATCAATAGAAAACATAGGGAAAATACAGATTATTAACTGGCACTGATAATATAATAACCTTGAATATTAAATTATCTAATCTTTAAACATGACCTGAACCCAGATAAGTAGCTGAAAGCAGATACATTTAATTCCTATTCACCAAAAGTAATATCTTCATTTCACACATAAGATCAATGGTCTGAAATTGTACTACGTGGATTTTCCTGAAAGTTTTTACTACAATCACATGAAACAGATTTTATGACAAAAACTAGAATGGCAACATATGAAATCACATTTCATTTCACTAGATTTAATATGTTTTCTTTATTTACCCGCACCAAGGAAGTCATGTTTTCATCTGTGTTGTTTGTTTGTTAGCAGGATAACACAGAAACTACTCAACGGATTTCCATGACATCTTTTGGAGGGGTAAAGTACGATCTAAAGAAGAACCCATTAAACCCATTGGTGAAGATCTAGGATTTTGTTTTTGCAAGATATTGATCTGGGTCCAAACCAAAATTGAATTGGTCTGTCCCTGACTCAAACCACATCCCTCCACCAAGTTTTGTTGGTTAATCCATCCTGTAGTTTTTGCGTAATCCTGCTGACTAACGGACAAACATAATCTCTCTGCCCATAGAAGGCTAGAAAAATAAGTTTTATGGCCTTTTTTCTGAAGATCTGCAGATACTTTGGTTGTGTCAGTCATGAATTAAATGTTAAACCCACACAGTTCTTTTCAGAAGTGGATGAGGATTAGTGCTGCAAGATTAGACAGAGGGATGATACAGATAAAAGCAGATGTCTGAGATGATGTAACAGTCAGATTTAAGCAGCAGGAAGAAGACGATAGAGGGCGTGGGCTCAGTAGAGGAGGGCAGCACCTGGAGCCTTCAGCCCACCAGCCCACTGGGGGGTTCTCCTCTGACAAGCTCTCCTCAGGCCGGAGGCTGACGCTCCCTCTCTCCCAACGCCAGAGGCAGAGGGCGCTGAGGGGGGGGGGGGGCGCACAGAGGCAGGAAATAAGAAGAAGGGCAAGTTGGGGAGAATAAGACAGAAACAGAAAAGAAGGAAGGACAATGAAGATTCAGACAAACATGCGCTGCAGACTCATCCTGCATTTCTGAGTGATTGATGCTCTGGAATAAATCTTTCAGGAGGGATTAAGATGAAATCACCAGAGAGAGATTCCTCCAGGCGAACTTTCTTTGCTTTGTGATGAGAGATGGCTGCTTCGGCCTGAAGCTGCAGAGGTTTCTCACTGCGACCTGCTGAACCACTGAGAGAACTTTGCTGCACAGCTAAGAGGAAAAACATGGAGAGGAACACAAGAAAAAACATAAGATAAAGGAACTGTTTGACAATTCAAAAGTTCAACTATTCCTTTAAAATGGAAAATGAAAATCCGGCTCAGTTACTGTACCAGTGGGCGTGTAGCCGATGAAAGGAGCAAACTCTGCAGCCAGTTTCTCATCGCTCGCAAAGGCGCACACGCAGGCGTAGAAGTGAAGGCAGGGTTGTGGTGTGGCCGAGCTGGGAGGAGAGTGAAAGCTGGTGGCCCCACCTGCTCCATCAACACCAGGTCTGCTTCTTCTGCTGCTGCTGCTGCTGCTGCTGCTGCTGCTCACCTGGCAGGCACAGTGGAAAACACTGTTCTGCTGCATCTCTCTGCCCTTTCTCTCACTCTTGCAAACCTCTGACAGTCCACCCGCACCCACAGTGAGATGCAGGAGGCCCAGAGGATGATGGGAATCCGTGTGGCACTTCACCACCAGCGTGTCTTTTGAAATTCGCTGCACCAGGGGTCCCGGGGACTCTGTGGCCAGCCTCCACAGCTCCTCCCTGGCCTGGATGGAGGCCTGCAAACCCTCCAGCATGGAGCTCTTTAAGGTCAGCGGCGTCGCACGGCTCTGACACTCTATGGCTTGTTTGATGTGGATACAGAGGCTGTCGGAAGACTGCTTGGAATTGGCCGCCGCTGATTCTGCCTCGCCCTGGTTTGACCTTTGACCTTGTCTGCAAGAGGGCAGAAAGCAGCGGCCCAGGTTGATGCGGGTCAGCAAAGTCGCGCCGTCACCAGTTGCTATGGCAGTATCAGTAGGAACCAGCTCAACGAAGCCCAGCTGTGTAGCTGTGGCTCCTCTTCCTCTGTGACACACTGAAAACACCTGGACTCCTCCGCCTGAGCCGCCGCCCAGGACTCCTCCTCCGTCACGCTCCTTCCCAACTCTCTCCTCGCTGTCTATTATCACTTTCACCACCTCCACCGCACATTTCTTCCTGGTTCTACCTCCCGCTGAGGCATTTCTGAGCGATACCCCGCAGGCCTTGTTCTTGCAGCTGAGGCCTCGGGTGCCGTTGTAGACGCCACACTGAGGACACTTGCGGATGCCGCGCAGGGTGGCCCTCCCCAGGTTGGAGAGGAAGGATGGAGTCGTGGATGTGCTTTTCCTGCCGTCTCGCTGTTTGGCTGCCAGGTTGGCCTGAGTGATCAACGTCTGCGAAGCGGAGGATGAGACGCCGCTCGATGAGGAGGGCACCGTCACTTCAGTCTCCATTCTGCTAGTGAAAGTTTAGCTGGAAGCGACGGGATGTGAACCTTGTCAAAAAGGGGAAAAGGAAACAAGGAGATGATTTTGGCTGTATCACTCATGACCTTTGATCATGAGTCTGATGTCAATGATTTCATATTGTGCTGCTAAGAGTTTTATCCAAGACTGAAAGTACATTATATTAAAGACACAATCAATTTTAGAAGATTACAGCCTTCTATTATGATTATTGTTGTTTTCTTTATGCAGTTGATTTATCTCTTTCTGGACATTTTGCGTGTTTGCATCTGTTCTGCAAAAAAAACACTAAAATCAAAAAAGAAAAGTTAAAACTTATTATTCAGGATGATCATGTTACATTATTGGATCATTAGTAGTAAAACATTCACATGCCAGCTGGTTCTGGATGGAGTAAATGTCCCCTGCTGCTGTATACAGACCTGCAACCATGAGATGATTAAAAATAATAAAATGAAATAATTACTGTGAAAAGTGAATAATTGTTCGAAAACTTTTTGAAGCAACAATGCCAAAACATGTACTGGTGTTAAATTATAATCATATTATTCAAATTCATTTATTATATATTATGATATAATGAGATTAATTGAAATCATTGGGTTTTGATACTCAGACTAAACAACACATCTGAAGATATAGAAAGATTTAACAGGCCCTTCTCACAATTTCCTGACATTTTATAACTGAAGCAAATAATCAAACAGTCAATAGTCTGCCGATAATGGAAATAAACTGCAGCACTAACTGTGTATTAATCTGCAAATAATCATATTTTTGATAGTGATCATGTGTTTTGCATGTTTAACCTCAATTTTAAAAGTATCAAGAATAGGAGCCTACAATATAAATATTGCAGAGTAACAGTAATAATATGTTACTCTGAAATTAAACTATTATAATAAGTAAATATTCATTTAAATCTGCACATGAGCAGAAATCTATAGTAAATGACTTTCTACAACTATCATCGATTACTGATAACTTATCATTGTCATCACTGCACACTGTACAAATCTCATTTTCCTGCAGGAACAAAATATAAAATTGAAGTGAAGAATATGTGTTTTCTGATGTATGATGACATGATTAAACTTTAATGAAATGCACACAGCCTTGTTAAGTTCAGGGTAGAATCCACATGGCTGTTTCCACGCTGCTGCTCGCTGCGGACTCACCACCTGTGTGACACGTGCGTGTGAGTGGCAGTGAAATGTTGGAAGTACCTGTCTCCGGCTCTGTTTGGTCAAACCAGCTTCACTCTGGCTCCAAATCCGCCTCGACCGTCGCCATTGCTCCTTACATCCCGACAGCCGCATTGCGCCTGTAACGACACTCCCCATTGGCCGGAGCGGGTCACGTGAGGAAGAGACAAGCGAGAAGGGCGGGGTGGGGGGAGTTGACACCGTGGGAGCGGTGGATCATGGGAGCTGTAGTTCACACGCACTGATGGCTGGGTTTGCAGGAAGTTGAAAGATGGGTGAAAGAAAAGAAGTTTTCATCTTGAAGTGAGTAAGTTCTAAAAAAAGATTAGAGAAAATGCTCAAAATCTAGAGACATTTGAAATGTTATATTCTATATTTAGACTTTATGTACGCAGATGTTTCATATTAAGAATTAAAAAAGAATCAGCTATAATTATTATGTCCATGACCCATCCACTAACATGGAGGAGGCAGGGTTCATAACCTATACTGCAGATGATGCCTTGGTTTTTTTTGGGGGGGGGGGGGGGGCAGCAGCCAAGTCAATCATGTTTATACAGTCTATGTGATCTGGACCATCAGTGTTTTCTCAGGTTTGCATCTTAATCAGTCTGATAGATTTCTTCTTTCTGCTGAGCCTCATTATCTTTTGCACCTGTTTGGCCTCCTCTCTACACCTCATGTCTCAATGTAATACCAACTCTGAGCAACACAAGCTCTTCACTGCACTCTCCAGACACCTTTAGAGGACTTACACCAAATTAAATATTAATATATACCCTATACTTGAGTCATATCTAAAAGAACTGCATTTCAATTCCAAAACCAAGTGTTACAACAGTTGTCAGATTAGTTTTATCCAGGACACGTGCTGGGAAATTACAGACCAATAAGATAAAGCAATATAAGTTTAATTTCCCATTCATATAAACGTCAAAAGGCTATTTCAAACCCACTTAAACCTCCAGGACAATACTAAATCCTCCCATTTAAATGTTCTCTACCAGACTTAAAATGTAAGTATGAGAAATGTTTGACTGAATGTTGCTCAAAACAATCAAAATTATCATCACAGTGTCCTCAGTGGTGTCTACAGCCCGGCATTTAATGGTATAATAAAGATCAACTGCAACTCTTCTGTCATTTTTTAAGCAAATTACCAAATATTCAGACTCAAACAGAATACGCTTGATCTTACAAAGCAAAGCAAGGTCAGGCGTCCGACATCAATCACCCTGAAATCGTGCAAAGCTTTTTCTGGAAATCTTACAGAGCAAATTAAGAAAAATCTGCTTGTCCGGTTTATAAACAACATATTTAAAGTTATGTAATGTTGCAGCTATACGCTAAAAATTGGAAATCAGATGTTTGTTACTAGGCCTCCTTAAAGAAAAAACACCTGGAGTATAATGGCACAAGGAGACGTCTCTCCCTCCACAAGTTACGTGACAACAGTCAATCCCATCAAGTGACGACACGTTGCGCCTGGTTGTAAACATCAGATGCAAACAGTGTGAATGTGAGCTGTTTGAAGCATCAGCATTTTTAATGGGACAAAGCAAGAACACAAACCATGAGACTGAAGCATCAACAGAACTTCCCTTCGCCAAACATTGGTTGAAAACATTCTCAGGCATCCGCCTTCTTTCCGGAGATTTTTGGTTAAATTAAAAGTAACTCAATGACAATAAGGCAACACAATGGATGTTTCTACTATATTAAAAATAACGGTGGCCTCAACAACAATCTGATCCTCGTGAGGTTGTTTCAAACACTACAAAAACAATCGTTATTTAGGTTTAAAATAGAATAACTTAAGTTATGCATTACTCGTCAGTCTAAAGGCTGATTGCATTGCATAGCAATGCAGCTTGTCCTCCAAGCTTATGGAAGAATCGAATGTTGCACTGTCTGTCCTGTACACGGACTGGCACTGGACAGGGGCGCTACTGTCAAACAGCTGTTTCTGGAATCCACTTCCCCAACCAGAAGCAAGCACGCTTCCTTTATTAACATGTTGTCTTTATACAGATTCAGTACAATTGAACAGACTGTTTGGTTATTTACATAAAAACAGACTTCCAAATGAAATTACAAAAGAAGGTGGAATGCAAAAACATAAGAAAAACCCTAGTATTTCAAATTTTGCGAAAAGATAACCTTAAGTATTTGTGCAATAGTCGTCTGCCTAAAGTAAGGTAAGAGTGGCAGTAGTCCCTGCAATTGGTTTTATTTGAGATATTGAAAATCTAATTTTAAAAAATAAAGTTGACAGTTGACAGCCACTTTGTGTTTTATAAACAAACATAAAGGTTTCACATGTCACAAGGTGTCACTGCAACGTTTCTTTATAAGACAGTCCTGAAATGAAACAACAAAAAAAGGCAAAAGCTCTTTATACAATGTCATCGTTTTTAAAGTTGCACAAAAGAAAAAGGGGGAAAAATGACTCTTTTTTTTCTATTATATCTGGAGCAAAAAAGGAGGCGTAGTCCTTTTCTTTCTCAGGGGAGAGATGACCTGGACGTTGTCTTGTGTGTAAAAGCATCAGTTCATGCACACACACGTAAGCACACACACGATTCGTATCCTCAGACTGGACGCTCAGTCTGTTCAGTCCATTCAGGGAGATGAAGTGAAGGAGCGCTGAAATGTGACTCATCTTTTTTTGTTTTTGTGGTATCCGCTTTCCCTCAACCTGCCTATTTCTACTCAGTGATTCCCTACATTTCACAGAATGACTTAACAACACCCTGAGAACTTGCTTGGACTCGTGTTTCACGTCAGCAACGGGTGGACAGACCAGACAACAGTGGGAGCGAGATGTTCCAATCGAGCAAATAAAAACAAAACAACAAACACCCCTTAGTCAACACTCATCTTTTGGCTGCGTTGCATTATAATGGACTATTTGAGTATTTTCTGTGGCAAACTTTCTCAACTCCCTCCCTGTATGATTGTTAAACACTGGTATAAAACTCTGCCCTTGCTCTTTGGCTCTGAGGGGCTGAAACAAACAAAACCTGCTGTTCGACTATAGATTATTTTAAACCAATCTGTGACAGAAATATCAATCATTTTCATTTGGCCGCTAATCTGCGATCATTAGAAAAATGCACCAAATCATAAAATGGGCCCAGGAATGCACAGTGCATTAGCATTAGCTGTGTGTGTTCTGGAGTGGAGAGATTTCGTTACACTTGCAGATTTGGGCAGTGGGTGAGGTTATGAGCTGTAAGGCTGATAAAATGGCGCACCAGCCTGCCTAACGGAGAATAATTTCATGTGGTAACAGAGAGAGCACATCTAATGCACTTCTTCCCCAGCAGAGTATCATCCTTTGTGACCTCAGAGGCTTAGAGAGAGGGCTACTGTGATCAGTGGGTGTGGTAGCCAGCAGCGCTCATGCCGGCCTGGTTGGTTAGCATCGTTCCGTTGACTCCCTGTCCGGGCTCTACCATGCTGCCGTTGCTCACGGCGCCCACTCCAGTCCATCCGGTACCAGCATGTAAATGACTGTGAGAGCAGAGAGAAACACACAGTTAAACAAATAAAGTCATGTGGAGCCAAGTTCAAAATACACGAAATGGTCAGATCGCTGCACAGTCGACACTACGCAGCTTGCTGTCTTGTGATCCCAAGTCTTGTAGGCATTGTGAGCTTTGACTGTAGCTGTATCCCCCATTTACATATTGATTATTTATGATTAAAACTAAAATCAGGCAGCACAATTAACACTGCTTGAAGACTTGAGGCACAGCAGTGAGTGAGGAAAGCAGAGAGTCAGTATGTCAGTAATGTGCATGCAGACAGGAAGTATGGACTGGTAGCTAAGAGATAAACTGATTTGAAAAGAACACCGATATTTGCAAAACAAATTATTTGCATGTGTACTTCCTCTGCTTCATTCTCTCTTCTGGTACTCACTTGTAGCCCTGCTGATCCCAGGTCTGTCCATAAACTCCGTAGCTCGGCACCTGCCATCCATTGGGCACATATTGACCAATCTGCTGCGTGTTACTGTACCACTGACCCCACTGGCTGTAGGGCTGCGCTGCGAAGCTCACCGTGTTCTGCTGACATAGAGAATGATATTTTAAGAATATCAGATGACAGGAGCCATGTCAGGATTTCACAGTCACTAGAGCAGTGTAATTCAATATAAGGATTTCATGGTGATGATTAAAAGAAGTTGAGGGTGATCCTTGTTCATACCTGTGGCATATGTACCTGCTGAATGGGGCTAACCATGTCTGTTGTTTCTTTGCCCCAGTAGCACTTAACAACATAGCCCTCTATGGACGTGCCATTGACAGAGACGATGGCATGAGCTGCTGCTTCATGGGAGTTGAACCTGCACGCAGAGGAGAGTGCAGAAATCAAGTTATTCTATCTAGATATTAGGGTTATATATATTTATAGTATCATGTAAGCAGATCAATCAGAAAGTGATCTAACCGAACAAATGAGTAGCCTTTGTCGGGGAAAACACGGATTTCCATTATTTGCCCGAAAGGTGAGAAGGTCTGTCTCATAATTTGCTCTGTGAACAAAAGAAAAAAGGTCAGTATTTCATTTGTTTCTAAACCTGCAGCTTGATTTCATGGACAAACAAGCTGTGACTCACCTGTGAGACCTGTTGTGACTCCTCCACAGTAGACGGTGCAGTTGCTGGGGCTGGACTGGCTCACCACCTCATCAAAAGACAGTTGCTTGGTACTGGTTGCTAAAAGAGAAGACAGAGCAGCTTAGATTTTATCTTGTGTGTAAATAAGACCTTTTACAACACATTCATTTGGAATTGATACCTGTTTAAAAGTACAACTGGACAAAGTATGAAAAATATAATGGACATAAACCAGTAAGAATATTAAGGCCTGGAGTGACTGATAGAGTGCATGAGTTTATCATCATATTGAATTGCAGCCCTCTGAATCCAATCAAATCGTGAGGTGCCTACAGATTCCCACCCAGCACGGACTGGCACACTTAAATGAAGTATATATATATATATATATATAATATATGACATCTGTTTAGTATGTACAACTAAATTGTCATATATACCATTTTACTAAGTTTACAAAGGGATCTACAAACAGATAAAGTGTGACACTGGTTTTCAAGTAAAAATGCAACCTTGGATAACTACTTCCAACTTCAAAATAAGAAATCAAAATGTTGTTCAAAAGATTTGGTACAGATGTTTTTATTTCAATGTTAAGACCAGTGCTACCACAAAGATTTATTTAAAAATGTCCAGCTTTGTTACAAACTACAATTTCCTCTGTGCCATATACTGAAAAAGAATAGCGTCCATAATCATCCATATTTCCTTTTATAGCAGTGAGTGAAAAATCAGTGTTACCTGGGGGGCACATAAATATCTGACAGTAGTTGAGATACTTCTGTCTAAGCAGATGAAACAGATCTACTGCTGGATCTACCTCTCACAGTTCATCTCCTTTTGTGCACCACTGGTCAATCTAAATCTAATTACTCTAATTACAGACTTACTTTCATTTGGAGTTTTAGGAGCAGGCTTCCTCGTGGCCCAGTTGGTCCTGATCTGCCTGCCTCCCAACCACTGCCCTCCCATCTGCTGTATGGCATTCTCTGCATCCTGATTGTACAGAGGAGGAAACGCACAGAACAAACTCCTGGGTTATTGACACCAAATGCAAAACATTTTACTGTGAACCCTGGCTCCGACTAAGTCAACAAACAGAACCTGCTAATGTTTTGTCAGTCCTCTAACACACAGGCACTACTGACACACTTACCCATTTGTTGAAGAAGGACACAAAGCCATAGCCTTTAGATTTACCTGTGGCCATGTCTTTCACCACTCGACAATCCCTGTGGACAAATATAGACACAGTTAGTCAACAAAGTTCAAACGAGGCCTGAGCATTCAAAATGCATCACCTAACAGAGTCACATTAGGATTTAGCAATTTAATAAAACCTCTTGAAAGAATAAAGCTCTTTTTTCTGACCTGTGTTTTAATTTGTTTTTGTTAGAAGTCAATAGTTTGGGGGATGACAGGCAGTTTAAAGGACAGAAAACAGAATTGTACAGACCAATAATCATGAGAAAACACTTACGATATTTTCCCAAAAGGAGCAAAAGCTGCTTTTATGTCATCTGTGGTAATTTCAGGACTTAGATCCCCAACAAAGACATGGAAGTGACCTAAAAGAAACATCCAAATTGTACTTCAAGCAGTCATTCATACCATATCATTAATTTAATAATCAGAAAATTAGCCAACTGCCAGGTGAGACACAGTGCAACATTGTGATCTTGTTTCTTAATATTTAGACGTGCTACTTACTGCTTGTGTCTTTCTTTTGGCTGGTTGGCGTTGTGGCCCAGTTGACCTTGACCTCCTGTAAGAGAGACAGATGTGGAGAACGGGGAAGAGGAAACGGTGAGACGTAAAATACACTTGCAGAGGAGAGGAAGGTGCTTTTTTTCTGTGATTAGAGGTTTTGTCACACCACTTTTACTTAGGTCATATTTTGTGATTGAGAACTTTTTTTAAAAATGGTCTCTGTATGCCACACATGGGTTCTTAAAACCACCACTACAAATTGATTATTATCTAATTTTACATACCTTTGCATTAATTAATAAAACAGTCAAATACAGTGGAGAATAATCAAAGGGATTTTAAGATTTCACCTTCATAATCAGGAACATTTCACTCTCAGTCTAGAACAAATTTGGAGCAAAACTGAAGGAAGTAAGGTCCAAATAACAAGGGACTTACAAACAAGTGATTTTTACGAACTTGTTATACTCCTCAAATGGTCCTTCAATACCTGTTGAGGATAGAATATTTTCAACTGAATGTATTTTTCTTGAAGTTGCTCTTATGTGGATTCTATGTGGAAATAACTTTGCAAAAAGAACACACAGCAGTAAAGATGCAGGGGGAGAGAAGAGCATCAAGTAAAGTAGATCAGAGAATCTCACATGTAGTATGATTACACAGCAGGGCCACGAATAATTAATTCATACACAGATGGGAAACGCACTCAAGGAAAAACCTCATTAAAACAGGCGGCATAGAGCATGAAGTGAAAAAAAAAAATCAAAGTTGCACTTTCATTATTTTTGCATCTGTGTTAAGGCACAATGTAAATTACATTATGATTTTTATTAGTTAATGAGTTAAACTAGTTATGTAATTTGGAAAGAATCTACCTTTAAAGCTTATTACTGTTAAGCATTTGTTGAAACAAGATGCCCCATGGCTACACTTATATGGGGTCTCCTGCTTCTGCTTATATGAGAGAATACATTAAAACCAGTTAATAATTCATTACCATGGTCAACAAATAGCTTTTTAGGTTTAGGACAACAAGTTGCTGATTTTTCAACAGAATGTGTTTATACCATTAGAGAAAATCAACCCCCCCCCCCAAAAAAAAGGTTACTAACAAAACAAAATCACATTGTTTAGTTCTGATGTTTTCTGGACTCTTTACAGCAAGAACTTGATAGAGATCAGTCATGTTCCCACCCCAGCCATTTCAGAGAGTGCACAGACAAATAATGTGCACATGGGAATAAAGCAAATTAAGTGAAGTGGAAGAGGGAAATAACGAGTGATAATGAGTGAGATAAGGTTTAATAAGATACAAGCTTTTCCAGTTGCTTCATTTCAACCCTGCCCACCAAGCCTTGCCCCCGTGGACTCACCCAGGAGATATGATAGCTTACCTTACCCAGTATTTTCCGACCATTCATGGCTGCAATAGTGGCAGTGGCATGTCTATGCTCATAGAACTCCACAAAGCAGTACGGATCATGACCTGCCGTCTGGAGTGTACAGGAAAACACAAAGTAGTCAGTGTGGCTTCTGTGCAATTCTTAGGAAATATAATGACCTCTTTTGGCATTAAAATGGTGGGAAGTAAAGCTGGCTGGAACTGGTCATATTAGAGGGATTATTAGCTCAGTGGAAAAACACTTGACGAATGACAGTGAACATTTATTTGGATGCTCCCAGCCCCCACTCAGTAACTAAAGCAACAAACAAAATCTTAGTTTGTGTTACGTGTTAGAAATGAATGTACAGTTATCAGTCAACCAGTAAATATCAAAAAGCTCATTAGCCGAGGTTTACTACTGGAGAAAAGTTGTGGATCGACAGGATGAAAAATAGAGGAAACAAAGGCAGATTGTAAGAGCAGAAGGTCAGGTGCTTATTACTCATTTCTTAGAAGCAACACTGTTTTAGTATTTTCTAATGTGAGGAAAAAGATGACAACTGAACTCACATCTACTATCATTTTACAGCTCTTGCAGGGTCCAATTTGGCCAAACAACTCCAAGACGAGGGCCTCTGTCACGTCCCGGGACAGATTCCCCACATACCTAAACAGAAATATAAACAAACAGGAAAGAAAACACACAATAGTAATTGCTTAGCAAGTTGCTGTTTGAAAATCCAAAGTGAATTTAGACTCTGTGAAGAAGCTCTGAACTAATATTAGTGATGGAAGAAGTATTCATCTCTTATACTTCATTAACAATATCAAAATCCAAAAATACTTAATTTATCTATAGTGTTTCTGATAAGTTATTGGTGCTTATTTTTCACATAGTGACAGTAAACGTAAATGGCTGCAGCCTCTCTAATTTGAATATTGCTGGTTTTCTGTTTTTCATAACATATACAAAACAACACATAATGAGGTCAACAAGCATAAAGTCATCAAGGATTCTGGGAAAATGTTTTTTTCCCCGCATTAAACAGACAAAATTATTAGATTATTACTCAAGAAAAATGTTTATAGATACAATAATGACCAACGGCTCCACGCTAATATGTTCATCTCTGTTAAGATGGGCAGATTACCTCCATATCAAAACAATACTTGTCCATACTAACACCACTGGACCACATATCACACAACCATTAATGTACACAGGTCATGCACGATAATCAAATGTGTACGTTTTCGCCCGTTAATGAGCAAAACCACCGAGTTTTCAAAGTTAACGGGCGCCAGCAGTGTTTCTATTCTCTGTTCTAGGGGCTTGGAAACTCTGGAGCAGAGCGGATGCCAGATAGAAAGTACCTGTTTTAACGCATAGACATAATACTGTGGATGAAGCCATACCCTGCAGCCCCACAACTATAAAAAAAAGAATTTTAGCAACCCATATTTACACAAATGGCTCCTCTGCTATTGTCTCCCTATAATTTCACTTACTACTGCCACTGTCAAGTGTTGCTAAAATGGACCAAAACTGTTTTGTCAAAATAGAACAGACTAAACTCCAAATGGAAGGCCAGACAATCCCACATGTTTGGAACTCTGAATTATAAAAAAGGTAAGTAGTCTAATCATCTGTACAAATTGTACAAACTCATAAATATAAAAAAATTATAAAATAATTTTCCACATCAAGATGCATCCATCATTTCCTGTGAAATGTAATGGAGAAACTGCTTGCAGTGTTAAGTGATAACAGCAGAATGACTGCTTCTACCCCTTTAACCAGATCTCCATCAAAATTTAATGGGTTCTTCCCTGGCCCATTCCCCATCCCTCTCCTAAGTAGTGTCAATTGGTTCAGTACGTTTCAAACAAATCGGAAAATGAATCTTTTATTTTGTTAAACAAATACTTTTACTATTATATTATAATGTTAATGATCCAATTTGATGTTTCTAGTTTGCCAAATGCGATGATTGGTGTTTTTCTGTATCATACACGATAGTGAATAACTCTACATTGTCGATTATTGTGAATGGCACTCTGATCTGAGGGTTCATTATAGCAATTTTCTGTCATCTTCCCGTTTTAATTGAGGATAAACAATAATATCAATCAACCAACATCACATTCCTGCAAACAATAAAACAGCTACGATACAAATACAGCCATTTTTAGTCTATGTTTAATGTACGTGTAAATGCAAAGACAATAAACTCAAGGTTGTTTACAGGAAGTGATTCTGAATTCAATAACCACCTCTCCAACCTAATGTAGTCAGCAGCCGGGGGACAAGTATTATTGAAACACAGCTACTGACCTTGCTTTACCTCGCTGCTGGCTTTAAATAGACTTAACTTAGCGTGAAGGCATTTGATGAAAACAAACCATAACAGCAACATCTGGATTGGCCTTTGTTTAAAGTAGCTTGTGAGACAATGACCCATACAATTATATTCCTAGGCCTCGGCGATTACATGTATACAGACAAAGTAACGCAGAGGATGATACACCAAACTCCATTGAAACAGATGGTAGTTTAATGATCTGCCCATCCTATGTCTCTACCGAATTAATCAAATGCATAAATTAGCTAAATGCATGAAACGCAAAACGCACCAAACACTAATGAAGGAACAAGTCGACTCTTCGATCTGTATTTTTCAAGCAGCAGTGTGAACACACGGATTTTACAGATTTAGATTTGTCTGGAATTAGCTAGCTAGTTAGCATTAAAACCTGCTGGGGTGATCATTTGCACTGGTTAGATCAATACACTGTGTTTGTGAAATAATGTGATTATTTTAAAGCGTTTACAGGTTCAATGTGCTCGTGCAAGAGAAAAATAGCGTTTAGAGTCTTGAGCTCGGTCTGAGGAGACAAGCTACCGCTGCCTGTTACGTGACGAATACAAGTGGTTAGCTTGTTAGCTACCTAGCTAGCTGGCGGTACCGCAGACACACGCACACTTACAGGGTTTTGGGCTGGTCATCGTCCATTCTGTCACACTTGCTGGCCGAGAACAAGTCGCAACCCTGAGTGTAAATCCACGACTGTCGCGGGCAGCGGCCTGTGACACCGTCCGGTGAGTTTAATGCGCAGTGGAACTGATTTAGCGCCGCTGTTGTCTCCACGGTGAACAATGGGGGAAGCCGACAAAGATGGCGGAGGGACCGGGCCTGCATGCACCGCGCATGCGCAGTAGTTCATCGAAGGCAACTTCTGGCCACATTACAGAATACTGAGCAGAGATATCTCCAGTACACGTTCAAAGTACTTTTACTTTGTGAATACAGGAATGGAATTGTACATTAAAAAAAAAACCTTTCACACTGAGTTTACCGCAGATTTAAATATCTTTAATGTAGTGTTTTGTAATATAATAATTAACAATTATCGACTATTTACAAAGTCTCCACAGAACACACACTTTTACCTGTGCATAATGTGCTTGGTTCTGGTTTTAGTTTACATTTGCCTCACTTAAGTTTAGTCATTTTTGTATATTACTGATAAAATAACACTTTGGATGGATTACTTATTTCAATCTAAACCTGTAATGATACACCAGAAATGAATTGTTGCTTATGATTAATCAGAAACTTCCGACCACATTACAAAGTACTGACCAGTGACATTATAAGTACAGTAAACATTAGCAGTATTATCTGTATATCTGAATGTAATTGTCTTGTACATTGCATTCATTTGCAAACTTTAGTTAGCAGTTACTTTGTAGATTCTGTTTGATACCAATGAATGTATTTATTAATTTATGATGCATTATTATAGCTTTGGATGGGTTACTAAACGGGACCATTAGGTACAAGCCAAAAGTCAAGAGGTCATCATCTGCAAAATTTAAGAGACACATAGCAACTACTAAGAGATACAACTGTCTCCTGACTATCTGTCAGATATAGGCCCCAGCTCGTTTGGCTGTGGACATCCCTGTCTAAGCTGGTGATTACAACACAGAAAGCGCCACAGGGCACTTTCACCTCTCCACTTCTGTTCACTCTGCACTCCTCTAATTTCTATAATAAGCATGGCACTTACAGAAGTACACTTGATTACTATGGTAGTGGGCTGTATTAGAGAGTACAGGGTGACTGATGGCTAACTTTGTTAAATGTGGAGAAATGTGAAGACCTATTTAAAACCAGAGCAATTAAATAACAATTTCACAAGTCAAAACCAACCATGTATAAAAGTGTCATGGAAAACCAGTCAGGACAACATGGCTTTGATTTATTTATTACAAGATCACATTTCCGTACTTCCCAGCAGTATATAACAATATTTTTTAGGTTAAAATTAATCAAACTTTTTACAATTGAAATTGAATTCAATGCTTTTACTTTAAGACCATCAAGTACCCTATTACTGTATATTTAACAGTTCTCAAAGCCAAATTTGGAGAGCTTACATACAATTTAATATTTCCACGTTTATTTCACTTTTTTCTCCTCACTGTGTCTTTGGTAGTTCATCTGAGTGAAATCAGCCCTTCCAGATTTGAGCAGCTGCAGCCACAAACAGTAAAATAGAACACAACTACCAAAATGTTTATAAAACACAAGTAGGAATCATGTAAACTGTTTTAAAACAATGAAAGTCCAAAAACCTGACTAATTGTCACTCTATGACAATTCAACAACAGCTTTGTCATTAATTAATTTCTAATTAATGACAAATACATAAATTACATTGACCTGCTTCCAACAATTATTTTAAAAAAATTCCCCAAAAGTCCAGAGGTCACCGTTCCTGTACCGTGACGCTGCTGCACGTGGGCGATACAGTCTTGTGTAGTATATACAGAGATGAGTCGAGCCTCTTTTCTCTGCTCAGTCCCACTTTCATCTCGGGCAGATGTTGTGATCGGTCACAAGTTTCTCCATTCTCTTAATCTTGCGTTTGTTCTTGGGCATAGGTTTGTCGTACATGCCGTTCTTCAGTAGATGCTCCTTGCTGTGATGAACCTGAGCACCGTGCTCCAGCTGGAAGGAGCACAGGGCCTGGAGGGGCCTTAATAGAACCTGGACATACAAATGGAAAAGGGAGGAGTTAATACAAAATATTACAATACAATTATTATTAGAATTTACATTTGATATCATATTAAAAGCTAGGGTTAGACTGTTGTTCCAACTCCAGAATGTGCCTGTAATAAAATAATCCACTGATTAAGTGTAAGCAGTTGTATTATTTTAAAAGGCAGAATCTAAGTGCACAACACCCGTTAGCAAAGACCATAGGGTCAGCAACACTGGTAGTTGAGACTAATGCCCATAGTTTTCTTCTGGATGAGGACCATGTGATGGAAGTCATCACTGAATAGACCCAATCAGCCATTGTGACTGTTTACGTCATTGTTTCCAAACATCCCAGTTTTTGTGGCTCTAAAGCTTTGCAGTAGTGTGGACACCAGGTGACACCATCTGTAGCAGAGTTGATGTGTTTTCTAATGAAAATGTAGTAGTGTGAATGACTGAGTGGCTTTTCTGCTTCACTGCCTTTATTTGACAACAGTGGAGGAGACACAGAAGGGTATGACCTGCTACAAGGATCGCGAGGCCAGGAGTCAAACCGAAGATAAGCCCCCCCCCCCGTGCTTCACATTACACCCCCTCTAAATAGAATAAAGAGCAGCTAAACTGACTCTGTAAGTAATTACATATTCACTGTGCAATCTATGGGACCAAATACATATTTTCATACAATAAATCACATCACCTCTTGGATGGCGTCATTCTGCTCCAGGATAGACAGAGCGACAGCAGCACATTCCAGCGTGGACAGACAGATGTTAGAGGGTTGTGTGCGGATCACGTACTGACTGCACAAAGTCCTGTTAAGCTGCACCTGGTAAACCAAAGCAGAGGTCACCAGAAGTAGTGTGGTATTCTTACACTGTTGGCAATGGCTATGATGGATTAAAGTCTAGAAGTTAACAGATAAGCTGATGAACAGACAGCAGCCTGATCTTCAGATTTTTATTAAATAAAGTGTCTTCTGAAAGCATTTATGTTTGTCTTTTTATAGCAACAGCAAAGCATGTCTCGGTTTCTGGAAAGCATGCTATCAAAGAAGAATATCACAAAAAGCAGCAGCAATATACTGGCTTTTTTGGTGTTTCTTCCTTACAGCAATAGTGAGTTCTTGGTATAAAAGTGGCTATTGTCTCTTGTGAACAAGGCTTTTCTCTATAACTACTAAGATTTTATGATTTAAGCTGATAAATAAAACACCAATGGGACACAACAGAGGGGAAAGATTTTTAAACTCTAAGTTAACTTGAGACATTTCCTATTTTCTTCACCCCACACTGACATTGACACTTTGGTACAAACCTGTTTGGGCAGATGGAACAGGCTGTTTTTCAGGAACATACTTTTAGCCTGGTTCCAGGTGCCATCTATGATGATGATGTTATGTTTTACAGCTCCTACTTCCTGGTATTTCACTAACTCCTCCAGGTTTTGGGAACTAGGTCCTGGGTACAAGATCAGCGTCCTGCTGTCCCGACACAATGCAGCAAGCTCTGGGTGCCTGAGTGGAAATGAGATTTAGAGAAACACAGAGTTGTGATTTCAGGAAATCCATGTGTTATATTACGAATCAAACTCAACTCCTTACTTTTCCTCACTGAATCGCCTTCCAACTATGACATTGCATTTTCCTGGAGGCAAACAAGCAGCAAGTAGAGGCACTGTGCGAAGAACTCTGCTCTCCTGAAAGACAGAGTTTGACAAGTTAATTATAACCACAAACGTAAATTAAAGACATGCGAATGATTGCCATAAGCTAGGATATCTGTTTAATTGATAATACATTTACATGAAATATAGGCTGTGCAAAAATGGTAAATTAAATATATTTTGTAACCATGTGTTTTAACCAAAAAGAAGTAAACAACCCCTTCAATGAGCATTTCAACAAGTCAGCACAGAAACTGACTCAGGACAAATTTCAGTAATGTGAAAGTCAAAGGGTCTGTATTTGAAAAGAATGAATACGTTTAAACTTGTCTTATCGCTCTTAAACCTAAGGACTGAATTGGACTGTTGGGCCATGGTGGTGGTATGTTTTCTACTGAGCACTATATTAACCACATATATAACCTCGATGGAAATTATCTGCAGTAAACCTGGGACTTTGGAGGTGTCATTACACTGTAGTGTTGCTACTTTAACTTGAATAAAAGGGCCTGAAATCTCCTTCCACAACTGTATTTTGAAGCTAATGTACTTACATGATTCTTGCTGTTCTGGGTTTGCACCCTCATGGTTGAATGCACTAAGTCGCTTTGGATACAGGCGTCAGCTAAATGATACGTAATGTATAAAACACGCACGATCGCTTTTGATCCGTGTCAACTCACCTCTGCGGGATGCTGCACTACGTACAGACAAGTGGAGACCTCCAGTGGTTGCGGTGGTAGAAAGGGGCAGAGACACACCTTCTGAGGGCGACTACATGGGAGGAAAGTTGAAGACGTGAAGCTGTGACATCCCCATTACTTCCCAGCCTAAAGCCCCCTCTCTCTGTCTGTTTCAGCTGATGTGCAGATGCTCTGTAACGACATAAACCTGCTCCCTCATCAACGCATGCCACTGATCTGAGAGGGAGGTGGCGGGACACCCTGTACAACCGACCACACTAGCTCGGCTAGCTACATAGCATTAGCTTCTCTTGAATTCAGCTCACCGGCACCGTAAACACGTCGGTCTTCTCTCCTCGACCTCGACCGGGAGGGTGGCCAGGTCTCTGAAAGCGTCGACCAGTCCGTCTTCCGCGCAGGAGCTGTCGCAGCTTCCTGGTCCATTTTCCTCTGGAGACACGGTGGAGTTCAGACTGGGGACATCTTCCATGGCGGAGTTAGCAATATGCTAACTTAGCCAACTACTCAAACTCACCGGCTTTACGCTGTACCCACCAAGGTGGTCAAGGGCCCGCCCCCGTCGTGCCTCTGATTGGTTTAGCTCACAGCCGCGGCTCTGTGATAGGTTTAGAGAGCAGAGTGGTGATTGGCTGGTCAGAGTCATTTAAAGAAACAGTACACTAGAACTCTCCATCTCTCCAAATGGAAAAAAGCACATTTTGCAATAACGATTCATTTATTTGATCCCTGCATCAACTCAGCTAATCAGAGAAATCATGCCCATCAATGAGCTTTGTGACAGTTGTTACATGCTGCTTATCAAACATATGTTCATACTTGATATGATTTGTCTGCAGGGTTAGATGATATTAAGTCTCATCTCTTACCACACCGTTACAGTTTTGTACTAACAACTCCCTCCTCTTATACTATTCACTGAATTTAATTTACTTGAATGTGTTTGCAGTTGACATGTCCATGGAGAGGAGCACAGTTGAGGTTGTGCGCGGAGTGACTTCAGCTGCTCTGTCTTGAGTGAGATCCTCCTGATGGTGGCGCTGCAGGATAAAAAGCAGAAAAAGGAGCGCACATCCCCAAAGCTGCTCTGCTTCTGTGGAAATGAACATGTGGACCACAGCTCCCTCTACAGACTAGAAGGTCCTCGTTCCCTGTAGAATGAAAAGGGAAAAAATGCAGTCAATAAAGTGCATGTATTGTACTGTTGTATATTATGTGATGTATTTGTGGAAAAAAATAAATTCCTCCTCTTTTTCCCACATTTAAGGAGAATTGATCCTCAAATTGGTGTGAGCTAATTAATCCAGATTATTTGCAAAAGCACTGAGGCTGAGTGGTTTGTTATTTATATTTAATAGCCTAAAGACATGACAAATTTAAACCATTGTATTGTAAAGGGGGGGAAAAGGAGAAAAAGCATTACCTGCAGGCCCTGGTCCCAAAGGCGTTTAGTTAGAACAACAGTGTTGTTTTCTGTATAAACATGAATGTACAACTAAAACACAGAGAAGATATGGAATAATTCTTATTTACAATAGCACTTAGATATCTTCCTACTGATGTTATAACTTGAATTAATCTATAATCAAAGTTATAACCTGATTCAGATGTTTGATTAACTTTACAACCGTTTACAGCTTAATAAGGTGGTAACATGTTCTTACAATGCCCTCAAGTGGCCAAAAGAGTCAATGAATGAAGATAATAGGAGGTCAGGGTGACTGAATAGATTAGTTTATGATAAATTACCTGTCAAAGAAGTGTCACAGAGGGGTGTAGCCTTGCTCAACACATTAATGCATCTGAACTCAAGCACAAATCACCCAGAGCAGTGGGGAAATCCTTTGTCACAAAGAGAATTTAAAGTAACTGTGTGTGTAAGTTTGTTTTCTATCCTTGGATTTGTTGATAGCAGATAAACCTTTATTGGCTTTGGTCCAGGAAAGCAGACAGTTCCAGCAAACGGGCCAAGATGTGGATGAGAGAGGAAGAAAGAGTCCATTTGACAAAGATAACCTGGAACAAATGCTGGCAGGTCTGTGTTGGAGAGTAATTCACAAATATCACTTTCAAATGCATGAGCGTAGACTATTGTGTGCTCAGTGCAGGAGTGACTTGTGTTTTCAAATAATTGAGCTGCAAGCTGCAACTGAAGAGAGATGATAACCTGTTGCACTTTTTGTTGTGATCATCCTCCGAGTGTTTTCCAGAGGCCCCCTGCAGAAAGCTGAATGTCCAAAATAGGAACACAGGTCTCCCAGCATGCAGCGGGGGCAACTCATTGCAACAAAGGGCTAATTGGAGCTCTACTCTGAGACAGACAGAGATAGAGAGAGAATAAAGTTCAACAGCACAATGCCTGTCGTCATCCAACAAACATGCTCCGAGGCTGTTCCTATTGTGTCAGGAGCCCCTGTAAGCTGCTATGTAAACATCCCCTCTGTACTCCATCATGACTAAATTCAGACTCCGAGAAGGAAGTGATTTCATATCCAACATCCACCTCAGTCTTCCTCTCAGGTGGTGAACATTCCTGACAGCAGACCTCCCAGACGGAGGAAGAGGGTGATGCAGAGCGGGCAGAGAGACTCTGGTTCTCCCAGAGACTCCTTTCAGACATGAACTCCAAATAATCTCCTGACATTCTCCATAGGGGCTGTATGTGAGGACGCAAATTATCCAGTTCAAGTCTTTGGACTTTCTGCAGAGTTTCTCCTGTCAGCCCCCCTAGTAAAAACTCAATGTGAGAACACAGCAGGAGTTCCTCCAAAAGATTCCCCACGAATGAATGGGTGTGTTGATGACCTTTTCAACATGCATCAAACGCAAATAATGAAAAAAATACTAATATCTCAGGATGAAAAAGCGATGCAATACATGTAGAAAACATAGATGAAGAGTTCAAGAGAGTTTTTGGTAATTCCGATGTGCTTTAGACATCCAGAGATGTCTGTGTTGTCGTGAGCATGTGTGAGCGAAGAACGTCCTGCTGTGTTGTTCATGTTAGAAAGACAAACTCCAGATAAAGTCCAGACTCAATTCCACGGATATTCTCTGGAGTTCATGTCTGAAAACAGCTTGGCTATGTACATAAAAACCCATTGAAAATAAACACGAAGATAAGGTGATATCAATCATAAATGACAAATTACAATACAAAATGACTTCAGAAGTAACTTAAAGCACAAAAATGATTTGGCCTCGCCTCTTCATACAGGTCATACTAGAGCTGCAGACCCTTGACCACAAAAATACAGTCCCCACTGATCTTAAACCCAAACATGCAGGTTCCTGTCTGAGAACTTCAGGCTGCACTAGGGTTGTTGATGAGAGGAAAGAAACTCTGGAGCCCGGCCATGAAAAACTCTCAAATGTAATCAATAAAATCTTTAAATCAATCCTAATGTAATGCAGTGAAGTGATGCTCGGAGCTGAGTAATATGATCTCTCTCTGTTTTATATTAGATGTCTATAGCATCTGTTGTGTAGATTGATTTATATAACAAAGGGTCACTCAGTCACTACGTCTGCATCTTTAAATCCATCCGTTTGGTGAGGTAGAGAACAGGCACCCTGTTTGCAAAATCTTACTTTTTGTAGACCATTTAAACCATTAAAGGCTTTTTTGAGTTTTTATGACAGCTGAAGTTCACCATAGGTTATTTTTCATGTTTGGAAGGAGAGGGTGAGGTGAGGGGTGTTCAGCTGCAACATGCAATTTCAACACTAGATATCACAAAATTCTACACACTGTACCTTTAAGTATGGTTCAGTGGTATTGAGGGAGTTATAGAGGTATGTAAAATATGTAGAATCAGCCAAAAAAAAGACCCAAACTGCTCCTTTAGAAATAAAATCTGGTTTATGGTCTTCTCAGTTTATAAAAATATAATAATCTAAATGCCTCTTGTCTTGACAGTCCTTTCGGAACATTAACCTTACAACTGAAAACCAACATAATATCCACTGTGGACCTGTCAGATCGACCCATTCAACTCCACTGGAGCATTAAGTTGAGCCAAGGAACCTGCAGGGAGCTGAGAGAAGGACCATCAGTACTGACACGCTAGAAGGTTCAAGCTGCATGGACCAGAGCCAGAAAACTTTATCATCCCGTATTAAAACATGAAGCCAGCCACATGTCACTGGGGTGACATGTGCTTGGTAATGAGACAAGAGAAAATCAATGAGAGGTAGACCTGGGCATGAAAAGAGAAATATACAGGATGCAAAAAGGTTTAATTCATTTAAGACACATAATGGTCCAGTAACTTTTTTTACCTTTATGTTTTCATTGCCGTTTATCTTTTAGCAGGATTACGCAAAAACTACTGAACCGATTTAACTGAACCTTGGTGGAACAGTGAGGAATGGGCCAAGGAAGAACTCATTAACTTTTGGAGCGATTTTAATTTATTTTTCACTTTCTTCTTCATTTTTTTTTTGTGGACATTTTTGGCATTATTTCTTTAGAAAGAAATAATGCAGAAATCTTTATGACAAATAAGAGATAGATATCATAATCCTTACATCTATGAACAGTTAAGAATTCTTAAGACGTGAGAAAATATCTGTATATGTGGTACATTTTGTTATTTTTTTATAGTTGCCTGCATGTATTTACTTATTAATTACCTTTACTGAGTGTATATTTCACTATTCATTGAGAAATCAAAACAAAAAAGCAATGAAGAAACCAGAGTAGCAGCGTTAACAACAAAACTAAACAAATAAACCACAGACACCAAGGAAGCAAACTTATAAGCATTGAAATTAAACACCCGTTCCACCAGAGTTCAATTCTTAACTCATCATAATAAGGAGAAAATAGAAGAAAATGGGATTCATTCACACAACCTGTCCTGCAGGGAGGGTTTTATATGTATCAGCTTTGAGGGTATCTGATCTATATGGTGGCCAATCAGTCTGCGTGGAGGTTTGTGCTCTCCAAGTTCCCCTCTGCTTCTTATGGACCCAATGTTGTATTTATGAAAGAAAATTAATCACACTTTCAATCCTAGGATTCAAACTCCAAATTGAGCCTAACGTTGGTGTGAGCTCATCAGTCCGGTACATTTACAAAAGCAATGAAGCTGAACAGTGGTGTTACTTATTATTTTTAAAGGCCTAAAAGACAAATCTGACTTGAAATCACTGGGCTGTAACCACATTGAAAAAAACTATGAGTAAAAGTACAACAAGCATATCATATACCATGATTAAAGCTAGTTTTTAAAGTTACTGGTATTGCTTCTCTCAGGGATTCAGGAGTCACTAAACTTTACGAACCAAACAAAGACGACTGAGACAGCTGAGACAAAAAGAGACTGTTTTTCAGGAATAGAAACAGTGAAAGGACAGAAAAGGACAAACACACCTGCGATGACCTTCAAGGTTACTGGCCCTTTCACTCATGTTTGCTTGTGTGTGTGTGTGTGTGCGAGTGTCCTTCTCGTTTAAAAGCTAAATAAACATGCACTGAACTGGGGTCAGAGATTCTCCAAACAGGTGAAATCAGATTGACTGGCTGAGGCTCCACTTTCTTGTTAAATTGTGGATACAACAGTGAACGTTACAACACACAGTTCAGCCTCGTGGGTTTTACAGTTATGATATGCTGTAAATGTGACCACTATACATCTGAACTAAAGCCGAGCAACGACTGGATCAGAAACAGAAGTGAAACTTTCAGATTATCTATCGACCATCTGTGGATCCCCGCTGTGAGCGGGTCCTGAGAACAACCTGCTGCAGGCGGACGAGTGAGGGATGTAATGAGGAAACCCAAAATAAATAAAAGGAGGAAAAAAAACAGCAGGTGGGGGGTGGGAGACAAACAATCACAGGGCTAGTTTTACACCCACCTGCTCCGCTGGCTGTTCTACCAGCTTCTGACCATTTGACAAATATACCTGAGGTCCCTTACTTAAAGCGTTGTTAGTCAGTGTTTTAAAACAATGGATTGCTATGCATAATGTAGAAGGTTTTCGGGAAGAATTACCAACACTGCAGGCTCCCCCAGCTCTGTGGAGCTTTTTAGCACCTTTCATCTCATTGTTTTCGGTTTCCACCAACAATTATACTTTTTTTAAATTCCCTCTCACCATTGTCTTTCTTGTGTTTCAATGTAGCAGGCAGCTCTTCCAGGAAAAAAGAAACATTGTACACGACGGACTCAGACTGTTATGTTACTCTGTGCTTGCCAGAAAAATCGCCAATTATATATCAAACTCGTACATAGAGGTTAACAGGGATCTGATTTGCACACACAATTTAAAATGTAGCAATACAATAATTGTGAAATAAAATGTTTGGGCAACAGCTTCCCAGATACGATCCAGTTGTAAAGTTTGGTAAAGCATGGTTTCATTCTTTCTAGTATGTAATTTTGGTTTCAGGAAGTTCAGGAAGTTCTGTCACCTGAAATTGCAAATATGAACAAATCATAAATATATTAATAAAATGCTTGAATGTTATGTTTATGAATGGATTTGGTTCCAAATGTCCTGCTGGACTTTTCCAGAGGGGATGTAGTAAATTATTGGAACAGTCTCAGAATTAAAATGCTGAAAAGACAAACAAAGTGCCATACTTACAATCTGGCAAAAAAATGTATTACATGCTTACTATAAATAATGATCTTATTAGGAGGTTGTTTACTGAGCTTATATCAGTAATAATCCATTAATACGTTCTGAAAGCAAAGAGGATTTTCAAACGGTCCTTTCAAGTGTAATCTCAAAAAGATAAGTAGGCTTCGAATACACACACACACTATAAAAGCTGTAAAGTGACACTGAGGGATTGAATGGATGGTACCACAGGCTCAGCTGAGAGATAAGAGTTAACAGCCTGAAGTTTCTTGATGGAGATGGAGGGCGTGAGGTTGCTGAAGCCAACTGCAACCTTCATAATGCTGGGAATCCTTTTCATTCACTGCCCCTCCTTTACCCTTTGACCCCCCACTCCCACCCCTTCATGGATTACACACACAAAACACAGGCACACACACAAACAGAGATAACGAGTAGAGAGAGTGAGTCACACGTTTTGATTGGTCTGTGAAAGTGCAGACAGCCAATGGAGCAGGACACTGATAAGAGCTGCTGGTGAAGTTGGTGATCAATGGCCACACACACCATCTGTACAAGTGTGTGACTGGATGTTTGTGCTCCTGTTAAATCTCACTGCACTGATTAACTGCCACACACACACACACACACACACACACACACACACACACACACACACACACACACACACACACACATTCACACAACTGTGTTTTCCAAATTAACACCAGAACATTTTTTTTTCCTTTACTTACACCAGAGAAATGTTTTTTTTTCTTTTCTTTCTGTGTTATCGTCTGCATTTGTTTGTTTTTGTGATACTTTGCAGAATTACGCAAAAACTGCCCAACCAATTTCCATGAAATTTTATGGAGGGGTGGGACATTTGAAAAAAACATAGGGCGTTTAAAAGCATAGATTTTGGTGTTTTACATAATTTTAGTTGATAAAATAATCAGACATTTTTGGAGAACTTATATTTATGTGGTACAGATCCAAATAAAAATCCTATCACAATTTCAACTAATAACACCAGTAGTCTAGTATGAATACATTTCCTTCCTAGGAGACAAGTAATCGCTCAATCATATGATTAATGTTGGAGCCATTGCCGTGTTCATATGCAAAAAACAAATCCATAGTCACCAGCTGGGGTGTAAAGCAACAGAACGGATTTGTTAACACATTAGTGAGTACAAATGTGTAGTTTTGTTCAGTGGATGTTCTGCAGCAGCTGAATGGTCACGTTAGGCCCCTTTGTGTCCAGTAGTCTCCGTTGGCGCCTTTTCCTGTGAGACGTGGTTCATTTTTCACCCTGATAAATCCCTGAGTGCAGACTGACAGGCTCTCTGGGAAGACGGATGAGCCTGCGGTGACTTGTTAAGAGGTGGGGGGGGGGGGGGGGTTTCACTGCACCGCTCTGGGTGTGGAGCAGTAGGAGGTAGTCACACGGGGGGGTCATTGTCGTGCCCTCTAAATCTCACCACCAGTGCAGAAAGTGCAACATGTATTCATACAGTATAATTTCTTAGAGGGGAAACTTGAACTCATGCATGTATTAGCGTGTGTCTGCTCATGTGCAGGCATGATTGAAGTGTGGGGTTTTCCCTCTATATGGGATGTCAGCACTTCATTATGTTTTTCACCGAGAAGTTTTGCTTCTTGGGAGATGTGTTTTTCAGTGTATACATTACATGCTGGGAAACCGTGCAGATGGTGCCAGTGACAGAGACCCCAGAGAATGATGAAGAGGTGGAGGGACAGAAACATGAACGTCTGCCTCCAAGGAGCAGGAAACCCAGTCGTCAGGCTTGTTTGGTGTCCTTGAATGCAACTAATTCTTGACCCAAGATTTTGTTATACTAGTACTAGTTTATCTGCAATGAAGATTTTATTCTCTGTTTTTGATGAAATTAATCCTCTGTTTGACCCAGTTAGCGACCACTGCTTTCATTTATTGAAGAGGTCATGTTCAACTCTGTCCACAGACTGAAGGCACACCGCCCCGCCTCCACTGTCTGTTACTGAGCTCTGGTCAACTGTTAATTTAAGTTTTATTATTGTTGAACATACCACGTGTCCAAATCGCACCCAATCTGGGACTGCACCTCCCTGGACCACTAAGGGCACACAAACAAAGTGTGATGTCGACAAGTTGAACGATCCCTGAAAAATGCTTTCCACATTAAGCGTGCTCCTCCTGCAGTGAAATACGGACAGTGTTGGCCTTGCTCTACATATTACACTCACAATCATATGTGCAAAATTAACTCATGCAGAAAACAAAACAAAAGGTACTTATTTTACACCTTTTCACTGTTATTAGAAGAGCTATAGACCACCAGGCTATGTTACTGCCCAAACAGACCACCCTCATACACCATACTATATATCTAATTCCACTCCTGTTGCACAACATGGTCTCGTACAACTTTTATCCCCCGTCTCAATCGCCCTTCCCTTCTGTTCATCTCCCCATCTATCAGCTTGTGTTGTGACTCATGTATTATTGTAGCGTTAACGTAGGGAAGCACCCGTTGACCGGAAGATCTGCTTCTGGAGATTGAGCCAGTAACTAAACGACACTTCCTGTCTCCCACTACCCAATCCCCCCCTTCTAATGTTGCCTTACAGAACCATTACATTCACATTAAACAGTCTGCGGTGTAGTGAAATGATTTCTACCATTTTAACTGTAGATGAGAGCTGTACACTTATATAAGCAGCACGGAGAACAATGAGTAAATATTTCAAATTGTCAACCAACTTTACCTGCACAGTGGTTGGGGCTTGGAGGAACTGTGAGATTTTCTGTTAAGGGAACAGCTGAGGTTTGCATATTTTACGCAAAAAGAAAAATTGATTGCATGACGAATAATTGTTACATTCTAATGAGTCATGACAAAATAATCAGTTGAGGGGAAAGTACAGCAAATCTGATGTGAGACACCCTCCTTCAAACATTTTGCGTACAGACTTTGCCCACCATGATCCTTGCGGCAGAATGCCATATGAATCAGGGGTCGCAGGTCACAGCAGGTTTGCATTGAATCAAGCGCCAAATACACCCGGACACATGTTGCAGATGTATCCTCCACTTCTCACCACCAATACGTCTACATTTGCGTCAAGGGGTCAGGGAGAGATTTAAAGTTCGGGCCGAACGGAGCGGATAATCACAACCAGGCTGGCCGAGGCTAAAAGAATAAGTGAAGGCTCGGTTGATGGGGGATCAAAGAACGGGGGGACGATTGGAAGTTGTTGCTTAGCTTGATGTTAAACGGCGGGGTTAACCGATCTGATGTGCGTGAATGAGAAAGGTCGGAGCAAAGCATTTCATAGCGTTTGTCTGGGTGCGGCCGAGCGGGAGGCGAGTGCGGGGCGAGCGAGTCTGCAGGATTGAGATAAATTCAGAGGGGAGTCGAGAGGAAGCGCTCTCACATCACTTCCTCTCTTTGTTTCAGCCGCTATTTTCAAGGCTTGGAATGTAGTTCCTGCAAGAGCTGAAGGAATTCAAAACAAGTTCATTAAGCACTGCGTAGGGGAGCGTCGAGGTGGGAGAGGGCGCTGGATTTAGGTATTTTGTTGTTGTGTTTGTGAATGATTCAGGTTTAACGAGAGTGCAAGTGTTACTCTGTTTCTGTGGCGTTTATGGAACACTTTGTGTAGTCAGTGTCAATTGACCCAATCAAACATGGTTGTGTGTTGTATGTCCTGTGTGTGTCCCAGGGTCTGTGGGAGAATGAGCGATCTCAAGCACCACACCCTTATCACATCCTGTGGCAGGCCTGTCCTTGTGTGTGTGTGTGTGTGTGTGTGTCTCGGGCTGGGGTCCAGAGACACACCAAAGTCCCGCTGTCCCAGGACAATGACATAAACCCTGACCCTTAAAAGGAAGTCTGTGTGTACATGTATGTATGTGTGTGCATGTGCACACGTGTACCTGCAGACTTGGGTAACACATATTTGCAACATTTTTTCCCATTAAATGAAAATGTATATCCTCCACAAGCACTGTATCTTCCCACAGCTCTGAACACCTGACACTTCCATTGTGTTGCATTGTTGCAGACAGGATGTCAGTCGTGCATGTCGGCAGGCTTTTATTAGTAAGTGGGTACGTCTCTCTTGGGGACGTCTCTGTGCCCGGTTCTCTGCTCACAGACGTACGGAAATCCACCACCTACCCCACCCCCCAACAAAAAAAGACCTCAGCCCTGCTGTAATGACTCTCTAGGAAACTGCAGTCACCAGCAAAAGGATTTAGTTTGAGTTTGAGAGAAATTCATTTCCCTTTCTTTTGGCCCTTTTCCCCCCGTCAACACAATTCGGTGTATTTGTAAGCCCTCATCACAAGTTGTACACGGCTGTAAAGTCTTAAACACTCGAGTCTATTAATTTTCCTCATTCAGATTGTTTAATCTGGATGATTTTTAGACCCCTGAAGATGTAAAGCCTCCAAGTAATTGACAAGAAATAGCAGAGTTGAGACACGTTTTAAAAAAACCCACAATTTTATTGTTCTTTCTTGTTTTTCAACTAAATCTCCCACATATACTTTCATCTTGACACTTCTACAGCGAGCACTAGACTTGAGCTGAGATATGTAGATAAACTATGAGGGAGGTTTTTTTAGTGCATTAAGATTTCATTCTTTCCACAGGTAGGACGATTATTTTTTGTGATATGTACATTGATATATTTATATATAGGTTCAAGTTAATTTAATTAACTGTCTGCTACAATTCCCGAGAACTGTCAACATTGTCTTTCACTTTGCGGCTTTGTGTTACTTATGTTTCATAACCATGTTATGTTTTGCTTGTGACTGCAGATTTAAACTATCTTTAAGCTAACTCTGACACCGGGCATCAAATGACAACATTTATGTTTAATATTGTGCATGGTCCCTTTACAAATAAAATAAAAATAAATAAACTGTCGTTTGTTACTCTAGGTTAACATTTTAGTACTCTTCTGCTAAAGGCAGCTAAATTGAGAGAGTGGCATCCACCCAAAAAGCAACAAGGAGCATGTCCTGAACTGTCAAACGGCGCCTTCAGCAGAATACAATGACACACTAATAAATAAACACAGATCTGTTGTGCACCTCAACATGTGGAGGCTTTTGGTCTGGCCAGGTTAAATCTAGTAAGTGTTTCTCTTTATGACAAAGGAACCCATTTGGATCATTGTTAGATACAACCTAACAATTGTTTTGCTGACGGCTTGTTTATCTTGAACACGAGCTCAGCCTCCCTTCCTGTATTTTACCACCCTCCTTTGTTCACGTTTACTTCTTAACGCCGTGCTGCTCTCACTTTTTCTCCATCTGTGCCATCTGTTGACAGGGTAATGCCACTCACACTTTGTGGGCATGTCAGGGCCCTCGTTGCTATTGTCTTTGACGCAGTTATGAGAGCGCCTTGCGTCACAGAGCCTGTGTGCAGCAGCGTGCAGTAGCTGTAAGAAGAGAGGCCCATTTGTCTGCCTAGTTTACTGAAGCATTTTGCTTGTGCATTCCGGCCCCATCGAAGGTTACAAGGCCATTCTTTCTATTTTCATGCTCTCATATTCAAATGATTGACACCGTTAAGGAAGCAATGCAAAACCCATGGGTATATTTTTCTGATCGTTTCCAATCTGTGGAGGTACGGGACCCCGTGCCCCGTGTGTATTTCCTCCTCAGTTCAGCAGGGGCATTCATAGAAATGCTGAACCAACTGTCACTTTAGATTTGCCCCGATTTGCTCTCCATATAATCACATTTATACTAAATGGATGTCAAGGACGGAGGAGCTTTGGATCTCATGTACAACTGGAGACAGACAGAGGATCAAATAGCTGTAATGCTGAGACTGTTGCTCGGTGTTCCTGGGGTTCGGCTGTGGTTGGACATAAATCGCCTCCAGAGTCTCTCTGATATACCATAACTGCTTCTTGGCCATCTGTGCTCAGTTAGTGAGCTAGATACCTTTTTAATGAACCCATCATTACAGCATTAGGAGAATGTGACGGCTTTGGGCTGGTATTCCCTCTCTGTGGTCCACGCATGGCTTCCTTACATAAAACGATTCAAACAGTACTGTACTGCATTACAGAGCTGCATTGCTCCAAACTTATAGGCAAAAGAAAACAACTCAATCCCCACATCAATAAGAATCAAGTTATAACCTGAGCTAAAGAGCAGAGTGGGGGTCTTATACACAGAGCTGGATTCTCATAAACATCTCATGAGAACAAGGAGTCATGCTGCTCCTCCTCTGGCACCAGTTCACTATAAACCTACACTCCTGCATGTTGCATTAAATGTGCCAACTTCTCTGCCACGACATGCACATGTGAGGGGAAACTGAGACAGAGCTGCAGCCTGGTGAGGAAGCAGAGCAGAAGCTGAGTAAGGGAGGAATGTCCTCTTTTTTCAAAATGAAACCTCAATATATTAAACTCTTAAACCAAAATATCTAAAAATTCTGACTATATTGTGCAATCAGAGTTCACATGTTGGTTATAAAAGTTGCATGTGAAGCATTTAATAGTACCAGAAATTGCGGAAATGAAATCAGTCAGTTTCATTTTCCTGAGAGGCAAAGTCCTACAACCAAATTTAAAATATCTGTTCCACAGTTACATGTTTTTGTTTTTTTTACATAGAATTAGATTGCGATGGCCCCTTGGCACGAACAGACTTAATGATAACAGGTCCCAGGGGCAAAGACAGGTAAAAGACCTCTTACCAGTCCTGCAAAGGACCCCCAGACTGAAAAGCTGCTTTCAGACACTGAAGTCGGAGAGAACGCAAACGTCCAAGTCAGTTGCTCTGGTCGTTTTCAAGAATTTATCTTTGTGGTAGACGTCTGAGTGAGTGAGAAATTCTCAGGCAACAACTGAGTAAAAGGGGTTGATAACATTGATGACCTAAGAACATATGATTTCCACAGTGGATTTTAAAGTTCATGTCCTGCCTCCTGCACACTCTACACAGATTCCATCCCTTACCTGACTGTGCCCGATATTTTCCTGTTGTTGAGTCTGATATAAACATCCCAACCTCTCTTTTTGGGTAGTTTTTACCTCTATGTGGTTGTTTTGTGTCTCTTTAGGGTCATTTTTCATCTCTTTGTGGTCATTTAGAGTCATTTAACTGAGGCCTATGACTCGACAGTCACAGAGGCTCTGACTCAGGGGCCCCCTGACCTCTTGGGCCCCCAGCCCTGGGGCCTCGTACGTCCAATCGAATAATACAACCACAGGAAGCCCGATAAACTGGGAGCTTGTCATCTTAAGTAATGGTTGTTCTTCACTTCCTGCAGACAGTGAGCAGATATCGGTGTGTGTTTGCTGAAGTAATGAATGTACACAAATGAGTTATGTTCCTATGGCTAATGCATCATTATTCCGATTATTACCGCAATGATCAGGTTAAGTAACTAACTGATTAATCAATACATAGTTTTGATAGTTGATTGATTGTTGCAAAGAGCTGGAATCAATATTTCTGTATTAACAATTGTGATGCATTTAGCTGCTTAAAAGCTAAAAGGTTAGCAGGAGGGTTATGTGGATGAAAATAGTATCTACTTGTAACCGTAGACGAGATCATTTTGTAAGTTAAAACAAACCATGATTAAAACAAGCTTGTTAACAGGGATAGTCTTAGGAGGAAGGGTGGTCTGGTCTTAATGGACCAATCCCTCTCTCTCTTTCTCCCTGTGGACAGCTCTGAGACAGATGGCTGAACAGAAACCTTCCTGCTCTCTGCTCCTCCCAGATGTCACTCAGCCCACTTTGATGTAGCACCCCTCCATTCAGGAAAGAGGACATTATATTTGTGGCTGTCATCAGAGCTGCCCTGGACTGCACGCATCTACAATCTAGGGAATGGACTGGGCCTGCTCGGTCTATTGCACGTGGGGAATCACTTGCGTTGAGCCTTGGAGTTAAAGCAGATTCACCATAACAAGGGCAAATAAAAACAGGATTGCGGGATGTTAATTAAAGTTCAATTAAAAATTAATGATTCTTATGTTTTGACCTGATTTCTACAAACAATAAGATCCCAAGTGCTTTGCAGATGTCGTCACTGACTGTTTCCATTTGGTTCCAATGGAGATTTGATCGCTTTTGTAAGTTACTGCATATTTCTGAGAGGTTCTGGTCTCTTTAAAGGAACATTAACAAGACAAAGCCTTTTTAACCTACAACACTGAACAATAACAATCAGCCTGGAGAAACAACAGTACACAATGTTGGCAAGAAGGAAGACAAAAAACTTCCAGCCACATTAACAATATGTCTCCGGTGATGACACATTGTTGGGTGGGTTGGTCCACAGCTTTGGTCCAGACGGAAATATCTCAAAAACTACTGGATGGTCATGGTCTCCAGAGGACAGGGGCATTGCAACAGGGTAGGCAAAGAAGACAGTTGATTTGAGGACCATGTGTTTTGCCTTGGGTCCACAAGGTCCCTTAAACTTAAATTATTCCCTGATTGTTCCTGGAAGATTTGCATATTATTTTTAATGAAATATCTAATTCTAATTTTATACTTTTAGTTTTGGAAAAATAACTGCAAATCTATAATGGCATTCTAACCAGCTTATTTTATGTATTTTTTTATATATTATGTATATAGAGTATATTACACATTATATCTGTACACCATTAAGAGAATAGTGCCTGTCTAGTTCCACAGATATTCCCTTATCTCTCTTCGCAGTGCCAAAGGTCAGGTTATAGATAAAGGACCAACCAACAGTACACTGTAGTGTCTACGCTCAGGTACTTTCATATCTAATTCATTAAACTAAGATGGTGATGAGCATGTTACCACATTGATTATCACCATCTGGTTTATTACAAGGTTTATTATCCAGTGAAATAACCTCCACATCTGCAATGCTAGAAGGGAGCACAGAGGGGGCATACCTCTGCCAAAGCTAACGCACCATCACGCCATGTTAAAGTCAGTGAAGTAAAACGTCCTGGATCCACTCAGTTATCTGTTGCCACTCCAAAATTTCACGGAAATCGAATCAATACTTTTTAAGTCTTTGAGTAATCCTGCTGACTAACCATGCAGCAGCAATGAAAACATAACCTCCTTGGCAGAGGTAATAAATGACGTCAACACACGTGGCCCCACCATTCATGGTTCCGAGATGATGTATCCTCATGACTTTAATGATCCCCTCAACATTTCCTCCCGTGTGACCAGCAGGTTGAAGCTTTATAAAAATATTTATGCACACAGCAAATTTATTTCCAACACATTTGATTAGATGTTAACAGTTTGTGAAAACATACATGCTTCTTGTCTCCTTAACCATTCTTGAAATTATTAATGTTCTCACGCCGGTATCATTTTCCTGTTTAGTCTACTCCTGCAAAAGTTGGATAATAATCCTCAGAGGAAATCTAAGGATAACCCTCTTGGAAACAACACACACGTAAAAAAACTGTTGAATTCTTAATACTGCTGCTGACAAGCCGTCATTGAAGTTGGCAACACGAAGACGCGTTTTACAGCCAAGAAATATTAAATTTCTTCTTGTAACACTGCTCCTTTGCTAGTGTATGAAAAGAACATTTGATTATTCTGGAACAGGCAGGAGAAAATATTTTAGGATTATTGTGGCAGCGCTTTGAGAGCGTCCGCACTCGACACTCTTGCAGCCTGGGAGAACAAATCTTGGGAGACCCCGGGCCACAGTTGACATGGCCACTATTTCATACTGTAGCCTCAGAGCGGGAGATTTTAATTACTATGGTAAATCAGACTCACGTGTTCCTGGGACACAGAGTTTGGAATGTGTTTACCTCCCTAATCTCTCCGCACTGTTGATGACAGACTGACAAGGAGAGCTGGCAGCGGGAGGACGGAAATGCTGTATGAAGGAGAGGCCATTAAAAAGGCCATTACCGCATGGATTTGTGAAGAAAATGCACACACGAGACAAAATTAGTCGAGGAAATATTTGGTCTGGTTGGGTCTCTCAGAACTCTAGTGCAGTTTTTGAATGATGTATTTTAAAAGTACCACTGGACGTCGGAGCGGAGCACAGGAAGTCTTTGCATTTCCAGGAGGGCTGTGGACGAGTGCATGCCTCGGCTTTGTGTCATGCTGAGGGTGACAGGGGAGTGATGGGATGGTGGCAGGCCTTGGACAACAGGATATCCTGTTTGGCTGCTCAGCATGGAAATCCTACACAGCAGAGACGCATACTCCACCTCCAGTCCTGTTCCTGGGTCATTTGTGAATCAGCAAAGTTGATCAAATCTGACATAATGGTAGTTTGGGATTGCAACATTTATTGTGAACCAAAAAATCCAACACTTGATAGACAAATTCAGCTTGAAGTTAAGAATGCGAGGAAAGGTTGGAATGTTGCTGCACAACTTTTCTGATTTTCCATGTTGTCATCACATGTCTGTCAATTTTACAGTAAACCACAATCACTCAGCGTTAACTCTGGCCGCACTTCTCTAGACAGAAATGCATGTTATATTCTTATTCAAGTATCAAATCTCTAAAAGCTGTTGTGCATATCTTTCCATTTCACCATACAAAGTACAAGACTCTGTCAACTACATGTTATTTATCTTAAAAACATTGGTAAAATGAAAAAAGTTGCTGTTTGAAGCTAAATTCTGGAATCCTACTGAGAGCGGGAGGTGTTAAGACTCGCTTGTGAATGTTAGGACTAGTCATAATCAGAATAATCTTTGTAAATTGTAAATGGAAACATGAATTGAATAATCTATTCGGAACTCAAGGAAACATCATGTTCAAAATATTCTAGTCTTATTTAGAATAAGGTCAGATAAAATAATAATTTCAATCTAAGTTAATCTTCAATTTATTTTCTTGCATGTTCTCTGTATGATATGTTTCAAATGCATATTTTAATGTTGTCATTGTTTTGGACACTTCAAATAAAACTAACTTAAGTTACTCCTCTTTATTGTCCCACACACAGCATGCAACATCTGTATTTAACCCATCCGTGTGACCACACAGTGACCACACAGTGACCACACACGGAACAGTGGGGATCCATGAAGGCGCCCGGGGAGCATGGTTCGGTGCCTTGCTCAAGGGCAGTGCCGAGGAGGTGAACTGGCACCTCTCCAACTTCCGTCCATGCTGAGCTTGAACCGGCCACCCTCTGGTTCCCAAGCCAAGTCTCTATGGGCTGAACTACTGCCTCCCCTTGGGTGTGTATATTGGCCTGTTGATTAAAATAAAACAAAAATGAGAATACATGCGAGGGAAAACATGTAAACAGACGCATATGCTTCCTCCCTTCAATCGTTTCCATAGTCACCAGATCTCTGCCCATTTGCACACACAGGGTCTGTTCAGTGCTCACATGCACACACACGTGCAAACAAAAATGACCTTAGCACAAAAACATGCTGACCAGAATACTGAGACCAGCAAAAGAAAAGCACTTGATCATGTAGAGAAATAAAATGAAGATGCACATAATCTAAAATCAACATAAAGCAGGTCGCTCATGAAGAACAATAATATTTAATATCTATTATTTAGTTTATCACATTCTCATGGTTGCTGCAGCTACTATTCCTCTCATCATATAACTATTGTATTTATTGTTACTTGATGAACGTTACATCCCTTCTCTGCAGTCAGACATACACCTCCCTTGCTCTCCATCGATGCAATACCGAGTTGAAATCTTTGTATTAAAATGTACTGCATGAACTTGTTTTTTTAAAACTTTTTAGCGTTATTGTTGTGCGCAGCTGCCCTCTTGTTCGTGCCCCATCCAGGGTCACTGCTACTGCCCTTTAGCAAAATCTGTCAGGCCCTCTCTGACGCAGATCCGTTTCCCGATTTTTATTGTTCCAAGGGTGCAGGCTTCGCAATCTCACTCCCCCAGCCTCTTCCCGTTTCCCCTCAAAGAGGAAGCGCTGCTATGCTTTGGTTTTTTTTTTTTTTCCCCTCCCACATTTTCTCTGGGACAAATCTGGAACAACGACTGCGAAACTTTGCTTGTGTCAGCCAAGTCTTGATTTCAAAGAATGAAAAGAGTTCCTTAAAAAGAGGAACACACACACACACACACACACACCAATGCATCCACAAACAGACAAACACTGATTTTGCATCCTATATTTTAATGCAGCCCCCATTGAGTGATTAGCCTTCTATTCACCTGCATCCCTGAATTGAAGCGTTCCCATGGTTCTTCAGCACGTAGAAGCTCATAAATAGCTCTTGGAATGCAGGAAGGGTCAGACCGTCGGTCACTATGAGCCCTCACATGAACACTTAAAAAATGCCAAACATTAGATAACAGACACAAACGTAACCTTTAAAAAATACAGGTGGCTTAAGTAGGGGAGCCGTCCGTGTTCTGGTTCATGCCCTCTGAATCCCATTCACTGAACCATAACCAGCAACCACACACATGCACAGAAAAAGCCTTCTGTGAGTGTGTGTGCACGCTTGCATGCACATTTGAACCGTGTGAGTGTGAGCGCTGGTTCTGCACGTACTTAGAATGACAAATGAGTCCTGGTTGTCAGACTAATCTCAGTCAAGCTCAGCTTCAAGGCAGAGGAGGAGCAGACTTTCTGACTTCGGTACACAGCAGCAGCTACTTCTGAAAGCTTTTATACATTAGGTTCCTGATCTGAACCTGGAGGGCCTGAAACCACCAGGACAAGCTCCACAACCCTTAACTAGAATGGTACTCAAAGCACACACACTGTCACCAGGGCCCGACAGTCTCCTTATGAAACCACCTTGGATTTCAGGCGATCATTTTTATTTGCATCTGCACCAAATTGCACACACTCATATATATCAGTCCTGTAAACATGTTTTTCCATCAATATATATGAAGTATTCTCTGAGAAATCAACTGTTGAAAAACATCTCACAACTTAAAAGAAAGTGCAAAACAAATCTTGGATTCACCCTGATTTAAAATGTAATGGTTTCTTTCCTGATCCATAACACATCCCTCCACAAAGTTTCATGGTGATTCAACCAGGAGTTATTTGCATTTTCATGATAAACCAACACACATACTGAAGATGAAACCATTATCTCCATGGTGAAGTAAACCAGAATGAAAAAAAAGGGTCTCATAAGAGGAAGTTGGTGAACTCAAATACGTTCTTGCACTACGAAAAGACATGTGGACACTGCGAGTCTCAAATGTCCCAAATAAAGTTAATACAAATGAGTTAACAACATGCAGTGTGTGTTTTTGTAGGTTCTTAACCTGAATCACTAAACTGTTAGAAATACTATGAGATCTTGACAGGACAAACAGGATGGACTCAGTAGAACACATACCTCAGCCAAGAGGTTCCCTTAAATCCAATCAAGCTGCACCACATTTTACACACTCATGGATACCAGTCCCTTAAATATGCCTGATTTGTTCATCAAGATTCATGAATTATAACCTGGAAAAACATTGGAAATGTTGAAAACACCCTTTTTCGCTTTAAAAAAACACTCATCAGATCCGGGGGCGCACCAAAATTGAATGGGATCTGTTCTGACCCATAACCCATCCTTCTGCTAAATCTTGTGGTACTCGCTCCTGTACCGTACCACGCAGTTCTTTTGGCAGCTCTTTGGTTGAAAGCTGCAGAACAACCAGACCTCGTTGCAAGAGTGCTTTTGATTTTAAAATGAATTCACTCTCCATAGAAAATGCATTATCACCCAGATCGGCACATACACAAAAACTGAGTGTGGATGAGACACTGAACCTCAACAGAAGCTCACAGCAGGAGGAGGAGGAAAATGAAACAAACTCCTTATCAACGTGTTTGGTTTTAACAAGCTGCAATTTGACAGATTTGATCTCACAGCGACCTTAAACGTTGTAAACTGGAGCCTATATGAGCAGCCGCTGTGCCGTCAGCTTCAGCATGTGAGACTGCAGTGAGTGGGGTTATATCAAGCTCAGCGTAAAGTTAACAGAAATAAACTGTCGAGTCCTGTGTGTCCCCTCTGGATTGTGAAGGCAGCAGAAGGCCCTGATGTGTGAGGAGGCTGAAGAAGTCACTCACTGCTCCCCCTTCAAGATGTCTGACTGCACTACAATGATGGTGGTGGTTGTTGTTGGGGGAGGCAGAAACATGCTTCAAAAAATCAGATTTGCGAGGCGGTTTGAGCAGGATGGAGTGTGTTTGTGCAGGACTGGGGTTTTATCAGTGGCGAACACTCACAGGAAGTCCGCTTTGGGATTGTCCGTCCAATTCCTGCGTTCCACAGGAAGCCCTGCATAAAAAGCAAGTGAAAAACGCCCAAAGACATTTCATTTGCCACCAGTCCAGTCACCAGCAGCACCTCGAACCAGCCCGAGAGCTCTTTTTTCCAGATGAAACCACCGAGAAGAGCTTTAAAAGACATTGGCACCATGGAAGAAGCCTCTAATGCACCGCTCCGGCGGCTCGTGCCCGGGGCTGCCGCTCAGCCTGCGCACGCACACGCACCTGATGACCCCATACTGCGAGGGTAAGATTATTATTTCTTTTACTCTTTCATTTTATTTCACACTTTTCAAAGAACTCATTCATCTCCAGGTTTGTATGTGATGTGCAAATGGGATTTAAAGCTTATTTTCCTTTATACTCTTAATTTTCAACATTGGAAAGTTTAGTTTAGGCTCTAAATCAAATACTGTTCTTCACTAATTTCTGTACAAATGTGTAAATTGACATTTAAATGAAGACAGTCTGTGAGCTGTAATCATTTACTAAAGGGACTAATGGCCATGTACTGCTCTGCACTAGCAAACTAAAATAAAACATAAATACAGGCCTACTTCTTGGCTGATATTTCATTTATTAATTTATTCCAGCCTGTCAAATATTAATTGAACTGATTGACCTTAATCATAATTTCAGAGGGGAATGTTTTGAAACATCAGCAATGACCTAAAAAAGAAACACCATAAAAGCTATTAATGGCATTCATTCAAAATAGAAATTTGACAGGCAGGAAGTATTCTTTTTTATTCTCAAAGATTTGTTTCTTATGACTTAAATCAACATTTTGTTTTGCTCGCTTGGCAGCAGTTCAAATGTTTCCTTCGGTTTTCTTTGGACAGTGAATTAAAGGAGAGTCTCAGTTTCTGAAGTCTCTGGTGCACATATGAGGACTGAACATAGTTTTGCTTGCAGGCATTGAGCCATTTGTCCATTCTGGTCATAATGCGATCCGTCACTGCGCTTGCACACAGTGATGAAAGAAAAAATCCAGAGTAACTTTTCTGAACAGAAGGTTTATCTAAAGTTAATTTAAAGTTTCAGAGTGTAAGATTTAAGATAAAGGGATCTATTGGCACAAATTGAACATAAAATAATCTGCATGATGTTTTCACAAGTTTGTTTCATCAATAATGTATGAATTGTTGTTTTTGTACCCTAGAAAAGGTCCTTTATATTTAAATACTTTACATTTACATCGAGGGGGTCCTGTCTACGGAGGCCGCCATGTTTTTAACAATAGTCCAAATAGGACAAACTAAAAACCTTTAAGTTTTTATGACAACTGAAGGTTCCACAGGTTCTCTGTCATGTAGAAGGGGAGGGTGAGGTTGAGGAGTAATCAGCTGCAACATGCAACTTCACCACTAGATGCCTCTAAAGTCTACGCATTGTACCTTTAAGGCCTCAGCAATGAGACTAAGATATATTCTCCTTTGTTGCACAAACATCCCATAGACAGTCCTTCCAGTATAAACAGCTCACCAAGGAAACACTTTCCAAGCAACAAAAGGAGAACTTCAAAATAAAAGCGCGGCAACTTGGAAAGATACTCACTTATTAAACAATTTTCAACTTCTCTAGTGTTGGGGATGAATACACACACACACACACACACACACACACACACACTCCCCTTAAATTAGAGCTTGATGATGTGGCCAACAATAATAATAATAACATTGTCTTTTAAATTTAAATGTAACTTTTAAGGTTGTGGTTTTGATACACACATCTGAAGGCAGATCAATTATAGGCTACAACAAACATCTCTGCAGGCTATAAATGAAGAAACTGAAGTGAAGCGAGGTGATGACGTCACAGAGGGGTCCTCAGTGCAGGCAGTGTGAGCTGGGACCCTCAGCTGGAGCAGCAGTGGTAGTATAGTAGTAGTAGTAGTAGTAGTAGTGGTGGTAGTGGTAGTGGTAGTATCTGGAGGAGGTGCTTCCATCACCCCCCACGCTGTGTGAGTGGGAGCCGCAGGACAAACCTGACGAGCAGCGGACTCTTCATCACCGGACCCTCAGACTCCTGCAGCGGATTAAACCGGGACCCTCTCTCCTCCTCCTGCACTGAAACCCTCAGTGTTCGTCTCTGTAGGTGAAGCTGATCGTTCACGTGCACGGTTTGTGTTCATTCATGTCTCCATGCATGCGCACCCCCGCGTTGGCTTGTGCGCGCGTGTCTCCTGCAGCATCTCTTCATGTTCGGTGAAGGAATGTGTTTGTTAGTTTGTTTGACTTTTGCGTGATTTCTCCATTTGAACTCGTGTGTGCATGTAACTTTGCGTGCGTGTGCGTGAGACGGGGCTCTGAGTGAAGCATGTTGCTCTGAAAGTCTCCGAGCAGGCAACGTGCAGGGCTGCAACAGCGCCCTCTCGTGGCGAGTATTAGTGTGCCTGCTGAACTTGCTCCTTATGTGTCAGTGGGACAGATATCTAATCAAAATAATTACAAACATAAACACTCTCAGTCAGTTTATCTTCTCGATCACAATAATTCATTTCAATGATTTTAGTTTATCTTTTGCTAAACAAAAATGTAAACTATTCAGGATAATGTTTCACATAATAACAACTACTACTATTACTATTACTATTACTACTACCACTAATAATTTCATAATAAATAAAAAGAAACAAAAAATCAAAGGCAAGAAGCCAATTAATACAAAATGTAAAGAAATGACATAGTGAAAATTGAACTGCATAGACAGCAGATAAAATAATGAAACATCACTTAAAAGTGATAAAAGAAGTGACAGCTAAAACAATCAAATAAAAGCCCTTTGGTAAAAGAACACTTGAGAAATCAATTACAAAAAGACAGTGACGTTTCAGGTCTGAGTTACTCAGGTAAAGCTATTTTCAACTATTTTCATCATTAGTTCAGTGACTTGTGAAGAGTTACATGAGTTTTTAATATTTGAACAGCCTTACATTACATCATCATAATAAAACCGCCTTAATCCAATCAAACAGCAGAGGTATTTTTATACACCACACCCAAATAGTATAAACTTCTTTGGGGAAAAAGTTTTGCCCTGCAGCACCTTGTGACACTGCCAATTGTAACACATGTGCACTCAAGCGGACAGACACACATGCACGTCACACACACGTTGTCTTCAAAGCCCCCTCCCACCCACAGAGTCCCACTCACTGCAGTAATTTGTGAATGAACACCGGCTTTAGATGTGCGTGTCTCCAGGCACCGTGTCAGCAGGGGATCAGAGAGACATGTAGACTCGTCCACAGAGGTTCAGCTTCACCTCAGAGGAGTCAACCTGTCATCACACCCGGCCGGCTTTAGTGCCAATGCTGGAGGTTTCCCTGGGGTTTCTGTTAGGATAATATCAGAGCAGGTCCAATAAGCTGATGTCCTGCACTCTCTCTCCTCACAAACAGCCTGCTCAGCACTTCTTTTAATCCTGTACAGTATGTAATAATCTAATATGGTGTGAAGGGATCAGGAGGGTTCTCTGTCTTTTGTCTTTTCGTCTCAGGGTCTGTGCAGGTGCAGGTCAGCGAGGGTTCAGCCTCCTTTTGTCCACAAGAACTCATGACTGACTCAGGTTCAGCCACTAAAACGAAACTTCTACATCTTTTACTCTTGACTAACTCTAACTCAGTCGCCAGGGACAACGATGCATCCCAACATATGTCCTATTATCTTCTGCTGGAGTTCAGCGTTGCATTGTGTGTAGTGAACTTTAACCTCACATAGCTGAGCTGTGCTCCTCTCCTGAGATTAACACACACAACAGATCTTTACTGCTGCACATAAAACAGTTTCAGACTTGAGGATGTAGTGCAACTTAACACGTAACATCACGCCTCCCCGAACACACACTCTGGTTTATGAGCTTTAAAATTGCTCACGAGGGAAAAACACTGAATCTGTGATAAAAATCAAAAGTTAGAAAAGAATCGAATTTCAGAAATGCACAAATGATGGCAAACCTTTAAAATTGACATTTTAACTGTAAAAAGACTAAACTAAATATGACCATAGTTGGATATGTGAATAATTCAGTGATGTAATTCAACTGTGGGCTGACATTTTTATTGAAGGGAAAGTCCCACTTGTATAATAAAAATAAAAACTTGATAATAAGGATAGTTGTGCAGACAACCTAATATTTTATATAGTATTTCTATTTTGATCTTATTTACTCCTCTGTGGAGGATCAATAAAATGTACATCTTGTCATATCGTATGGGTTAAAACGAAAGTGACATTACATAAAAGCAAATAGATACAAACAAAAAGAACAAAAGCAATAAAACTTAAAACGTAAAATAAAGACAACATCACATGGAGGTTAAAATGTTTTTTAAGTAGTGATTTAAAGGAAAACACTGAATCTGCGAGCCTCATCTGCTCAGCCAGGTCGTTCCAAAGTTGAGGGGCTGTGACGGCAAAAACATGTTCACAACCAGAAGGGCCCCACGTGAGGATCTGAGGCTGCGAGCTGCGGTTCATATGGGGCCAACACCTCTGCTATGTAGGTTCTTTTAAAGTGATCGGTGAAATCTTAAAACTCACTGCAGCAGCTCTTTTTTTATTCTATAGTCCTCAAATTCATCCCTGCCTCACCAATGTTAGCACAGTTTTCATTTCACTGTGTGACGTGACGACTTCCGCCTCTTTCATATATTCAGGGGTGAAGGGAAACAAGTCTGCGGTTTCTCACCCTCTTACCTCGCCTTCTATAGTCGTAAATGACGGAGCTCCTATAGATGAGTACATATGGGTTAGAAACTCAGATTTTATGTGCACTCATGCTTTTCAGAGCGGTGGTGTACTGTAAGCGTCCATCCCGTCACTGCTCTTCAAAAGAAAATGAGTTTTCAACTGTGGCTGCAGAGGAATGAACTTTCTATTCATGTTTCTGTGGGAACGTTTTAGGAGCTGTCCACTTGTCCACCTCATTTCTCAGCTCAGACCCCTGATGTGCCAAATCTGTCTTAATCTCTTGCCTCCCCTCGTTTACAGGTAGCTGGAGTTGTAATCCTCCTGGAGGAAAACGTTAAGAGACGTTAACTTCTATCCAGGAACCCCTCCCTCCTCCTCCTCCCTCTCCTTCATCATCCTCCTCTTCCCTCCAACTGGCACTAAGACGAGTGTGAGAGCCGGAGCGAGGGGGAACGTGGGAAAGAGGAAGACGATGTACCAAACGCTGCTTCTCTCCTCCTCCCTCTTCATCCTCCATGTGATGGGCACTCCCCAGTTCTTCGCTCACCACGGGTAAAGGCTCACTCACTCACTCACTCACTCCTCTTCCTGCGTTGTCAGTCAGAGTCGTTCTGTTTATTTTAGCGTCGTCTTCTCTCCACTCGACATTCTCTCCTGCCGGTATTGTATACAAATCGGTCAAATGACATTGAGATATTTAAGAGGGCGCTGTCTCTCGGGACCACAGCTCTGGTTGCATTGGGGAGAGTCTGCAGGCTCACGCTGTCATTTTCAAAATAAACCCAAAGCCAAACGAAAGGTCAAGTGGAGCCAAAGAGGTCAAAGATCAGCTCTCAACTCTGACACATTCACGAGTGATTACATGGGTTAGTCAGGAGCAATTAGGCTAAAATCCAACATGTAGAGACAAAAAAAAACCGTGACGCTTTCATGTGGACTTTCTCAAGCTTTCTGACTCCGACAGGGACAATTTAGGATCTAACCGTCCCTAACGAAACTTCTCATTTAAACCCAGGTGCAATTTGCAGCCCAAACTCTGAGCTCCGGGCCGCTTTTGAATATTTGATTCTCACGTCTCTCATTATTTTCTGCAGGAGGAGGGTGTGTGGCCGAGACCTCCGTCACAACGTTGTCATGGCGACGGAGTCCTACGTTGAACCTGTGCACAAGCCCTACATCACCGTGTGTCAGGGGCATCGCCTCTGCAGCACTTACAAGTAAGACGAGCTTCTCTCCCCATGCAGCAGCACAACAAGCACAACAAACACGCTGCTCAACAGGCAGAGGTGGACACACACAGATAATGTCGAAATCCCACAGTCAGGCGTTCAGTGCATGTGAGGATTGCTCTCAAAACAGTGTCGAAACTGTGTTCTGATGAAACCACGATAAGATGTTTATTTGATCAAGAGGTAAACATTGCTCGACATGTTTAGGAAGGGAGAGCAGCCATAAATGGATCTTGACTTACTCACACACACACACACACACACACGGGTCTGCACAGCTATCCTTATTAGGACTTCGCGTTGACTTCCTTTCATTTTGTACAGATGATCCAAAACCTTTTCTCTGGCCTCTGACCAATTCAAACCTAACCTTAACCTAACCACAGTTCATACCTTACCATTAGCTTTAACCAGGACCTCAAAAAATGATTTCTTTGCATCTTTAAAATTTGCATCAAATCTGTGACCAGAGTTTATGCTGGAAAAAGTTTGAAGTCAAAGTCTCTCTGACCCCCGGTGTAAACACATCAGTGGTAGACAGATGGGATGTGAACTGAAGAAGATTGTAGTACAGTTCAGAGGACATTACATTGACGTACATTGGATCCTGGACTTACCTTAAACATAGTTACTCTTTGCCTATCATTGCCATAACCAAACCTAACCTTAACTTAAACCTGAACATAACCTTAACTACACCAGCACCTCAACTTAACATAATTTAAAAAAAATCCTTATTTTTAATATGTAATGATTTAGGCCTTCAGGTCCCCGCAACATGAGTAATACCTGGACCTTACACACACACACACACACGCTAACATGTGTTTCGCTCAGAAGTGGGTCGTGGTGGCACATATTTGGGAGGAATCTAAATATCGGGTACTTTGTGTAACTACGGGAAATGAAGGGCCGGCCCGCAGAGACTGGTGCTCTGTTTATTTTGGACTGCGTCTCCCTCCATACTTACACTCTCTCAATCTCTCTCCAGCTCTGATGCTTTCTAGCTCCCCCTCCGCATTCCCTCCATTTTAATCCTTCTTTTTTTTTACTTTTCCCTCACAAACCAAAGTTCACTTTCACTTCTGAATTCTTGCTCTCACTGTGTGGGCAGGTCTCAGACTCTTACTCTAATCCCATCGCTGTGATGAAACGGTCGCTCTGACTTTTGGTTGTAGCCTCTCGCCTCAGTTTATCACCCTGTATCTCCCTTCGCAAACCGAACATACCAGAGTCTCAGCAGACTGCAGCAAAATCTCAAATTGTACATCTGACTTTGCATCTCCCCTCATGCCCCCCCTCACTCCCTCCCCCCATTAACATTTCATCTCTGAAACACTCTGTGGTTTCTGGATTCCACCGAGCTCCCGTTCTTTCATCAGTGCCCTGGCAGCCTGACAGAACGAGTTGGAGGGGTTCCACCTCACACATGGAGGCGCTGATGGCGCAATTACCCAGAAAACCCCCTTATGGCTGTGGGTGTCTGTGTTTTGTCTCCACAGGACTGTGTACTCGGTGGCGTACCGGCAGGTGAGCAGGCTGACATCACCTTCACATTTCTACCCAGAGTGTTGCCCGGGATGGCAGAGACTTCACTCTCACAACTGCAACCAAGGTAACGCGGAGATGAGATGCTGATCCATTCTTGTTTCACCTGAATCTGCACCTCCAGCATTTTGGGGAAATTCACATTTATCTTAACATAAGACTTGAACCAGAGACAAACTGCTAGCCTAGCTTTATCTCAAAGTAATAATCCAAACCAGATTTATTTTTTAAAGCGTAAATTATGACAAGTTGTGTTTTTAGGTTCTGACTATTTCTAGGACAGATGCGTTCAGGCAACAAGCTATACTTTCAGGAAGTCACCGCATCCAGCCAAGAAATATTTCAGCACACATTAAACTGTCAGAACACAATTTGTCATCATTACATTCACCCGTATGCAGGGGCGGATCTATGATTTTTCTAAATCAGGGGCCATAAACGGGCCACAATCACAGAGGGGTCTATTCTGTGTCCAAAATCCAAGAACAGTTTCAGTGAGATGCACATTTACGTTATTAAGTGAGTCATTTTCCATTTCCCGTAATGTTCATCCAGCTCAACCACATTTTCCCAGGGAACCCACAACTGACGCCTCCCTTTTAATTGTGTCTTACAGCCGTGTGTGGACAAACCTGCGTGAATGGAGGAACCTGCTTAAGACCCAACCAGTGCGCCTGTCCACTGGGCTGGACGGGCCACCAGTGCCAGTCAGGTAAACAAACATTTACCTGCACAAGCACACAAGTTCTGTTCACTTTTTCCCACACACAAACAAACCTATTTCCCCGTCTTTCCCTGTCTGTCAGATGTGGACGAGTGCAGCGAGCGGAGGCCGTGTGCCCAGGAGTGCGTGAACACAGCTGGCAGCTATCGGTGCACATGCAGGGACGGCTTCAGGCTCTCCGGAGACGGCCGCACTTGTCAAAGCCTTCCTCCCCCTCCGCCTCCTCCTTCAACGCCTTCCTCTCCCACCCAGGCAACAGTGGGTGGCCACACCGACACGGGTAAATGATCTGACGTGTTGCGGCCTTGGCGTGCGCTCAAATTGTTTTTGTCTTGCAGCAGCAGAACAGAGGAACATAGCCAGCTTCGCGGTCCATTATTACTTTTGGTACGCGCTATGCCATACTCAACTCGTACCGTGAGTAATAATGCACTGCGACTGGTGCCGACTCCAGACAGATGCCTCGTGGTCTCGGGGGCCGCCACTCGGCGAGAGACGGGAACCAGTGGGACTCAGTAAAGCGAACATCTGACTCTAATAGAGCTCCCATGCTAATACAGACATATTTTCATCCCACACGCCATAAAAATGTTGCAATGTTGTCTCCGACCGTGTGTCTTAGCAACAACACAACCCCCTCCTCCTCCACCACCAGGTTGACCCCAGGATGTTCTTCTTTTTTTAAATCCCTGTTCTCTGTCAGCGTTGCTGCTCTTTGGGGAATTTATGCAGCATGAAATAGGAAAAGACTTCTCTCAAATCTTTTCCACCTCTGAGGGATGTTTCTTTTTATTGTGAGTGACTGTAAATCTGAAGGCGACGCTGTCTCGTGTAAAGTCAAAAAAAGAAAGAAATATATCTCTTTAACAATGCGACAGTGCCAAATTTTCTCAGGCTTGGCTCCAAACTCCCTCATATTTATCATTATTAGGATAAAATCACTCAAAATAAAACTCCTCAGCTGAAATGAGAAAGCTCCCTCCCCATGACTCGGCATGATGAGTATTGCTGAGTCATCAGAAAAGCACGCAGAAAGAAGGGGGTAGAGAATATGACCGATTTTTCTACTTGGTGAAAGAGATGGATAGTTATTTGTGGGAGTTCCACCATTTAGTTCTCCAAAAAGCAAGGCCTGTATTTGGAGTTGTTTCGCTCAAGGCTGCATCACTTTTATCTGTTCACAGAGATGTTTGAGGAGATGTAAGAAATGTAAACACAGGTTTAGAAGCAGACCCGGCGGTCTGATCCTGCCCCGAGCTGCTGCTGGAGGAGGAGGAGGAGTGTTGGGCCACATTTCAGTCTCTCCATCTTCCTCTTTTTCTCCTCCACCTCTCCCTCCTTTTCACCCTGCTGTTGGCCGGCACTTGTGTTCTCATTCCAGCTCCTTCAGCCCCTGTCTGCTGGGGGTCATTGCCAGACAACCCCCCCCCCTACTCCTTCTCCTTTCTTTTTCCTCTTCACCCTGTTTCTCAACTCCTTTTTGTCTCATTAATGGACCACATCTGGGAGAGATTGAGCCATGCTTGGTCTGCATCCCACCAATCTGCGTCCTGTTGCCTCAGGGACATTCCCCCTCTGCCGGAGGCTTCCCTGTAACCGAAAGAATAAATGAGTCCTCGTCTATTTCAAGTGACCCCTCTCTTTTAGCTTGTGTATCAGCTTTTTTCAGCCTGTTCCCATATCCCTTCTGTGCCCTGAATTCCTCTCTGACCTCTGTACAGCATTTGCAGCCTTTTTTCTGGTTTCTACTTTGGCGATGTTGCAGTGACCATGAATCAAGAGATGAACGCAGGATTTTCAAAGGGAACTTCGAAGATTTAAAGCTTGATGTATATGTCTGTATTTCTATGGTTTGCACAGGTGGAAGGTTCAGCCAGGTGGAGAACGTGACGGAGGAGGTACAGAGCCTGAGGGACAGGGTGGAGCTCCTGGAAAAGGTATTAATACATGAACACATGTTCACACACACACACACAAAGCCACCCACCCTGATTCCCCCCAGTGGGCTCCCCATGAGCCTCTGATCCTTTTTTGATGGATTGATGTAAAATTCTTGTTTCAAACCAAAGATTCTTTGAAATGCCAGACCGGCTTTGAAACTTTTTTTTATGGCTTTTTAGTTTCTGAGTTATTTTTTATGTTTTTCTTCCTCTCCTCCTCTTCCTCAGAAGTTGCAGTTGGTCCTGGCCCCCTTCAACAGCTTCTTCCCACTGTCGCTGGATGAGGGCGTGTCCGAGAAGACTACCTTGCTGTCCCACTCCTTCCAGCAATTAGACCGCATCGACTCCCTCAGCGAGCAGATCGGCTTCCTGGAGGAGCGCCTCGGCACATGTGAGTCACCGCAGGCTGACCTTTAATGGTGCACAGAAATCGTGAGAGGAGGGAAAAGCAAGATTCCAACTTAAAAAAGATCAGAGAGTAAAAGCTCAAATGCTTCAGTTGTCTATAATAGAATAAAGCTCAGATTAATAAAAATCCAATAAAACAATCAAATATTGTGCCTGTACTGTAAGAACTTTATTTTGGCTATGATACGCCAAAGAGTTAAATCAAAGTGGATCAAACTACAAGTGAAATTATACATTTGAACCTTATAAAAACATAAAAGATACTTTTATATATTTTTTTGGTCATAAATCAAAATATTGGAGAAGTTGAACCTGATGAAGACACAAGAAGAAAAGATAATAATTCACCCAGAGGAGTGTGCACGAAGTTTCATGGCGTTCCATCCAGTAGATGTTGAGACAATGTTGAGACTCATGGTGGCGCTAGAAGAACAGCAGAGGACCATCAGAGTCAGAAGGAGAAAGTTGATGAAGGAAAAAACGCACCAGAGGCTGCTTCAGCTCACATGATACTTTGAAACAAAACTTTTATGAGAAATAATTTGGCGGCATGCTTAGTTCATAATGTCTCAGTGTGTTGTAGGTCAACGATACAGATAATCCTTCAAATCTGTAGTATATTGAATTGGTCCTAAATTTTATTTGTGGTTTTAAAAATATCTTGTTGCAATAACCATGTGAAACCATGTGAATAGACATAACACAGACCATGTAGTTGGAAAATCTGTTATCAATCGCCTTTAGACCAATTATAGTCCGTACATTGTTTGGCTGCAGTAATGACTGAAGCTGTGCACACAGCTCAGCAAAAAATATGAGATATTTAAATCAGTCTGAAGCAGAGAGGATATGAGTTTAGTTTTTTCTGCGAATGCATCATGTTTTTCTCACTGTGATATGTATTATTATTGTGAGCCTTTTGCACGTTGGTGTGTACACCTCATCTGTGTGGAACTCACATGCACAAGCTCATGGTTTGTGCCTTAGGTTCCCAGATTGCGTCAGGCAAGGCGAACTGTTCGTGTTCTCTAGCGTTGCTTTGCGTGAGGCACCCCCGGGACATCAGATGTAGACATTTCATGTGTATTTCAAGGAACAGCTTTAACTCAGACAGAGATGCACCCACGGCTCATCCAGGCTCAGTAAACACTGGAGTCCTGAAATATAATTATAAATTACAGTGGCTTTATCTTGTATGTCCTGTTTATTTTTAATTCTCGAAACCCTTTGTGATCCTGAAATAAAGTTTGATTGAATAGGTGTATAATTCATTCAAAACAACAGAAGAGAATTCATTGCGTTAACCTTTTCCCTCCTCTCCCCCTGCAGGTTCTTGCCAGGAGAATTAACCACAGGACATCGTCATTCTCAGACGTCCACCCCCCCCCCATGGAAGCACCACAGCAGCCAGTGTGTGTCTGTGTGTTTGTGTGTGAGAGAGAGGGGATGGCAGAAAGCCGACACACAGCCTCGGTCTGTGTGTCTCTGTGTTAACACTGTGACGCAAACGATCTGTAATTTTCATTATTCCCAACAGCTTCATTTACTTTTCTCATTGAATCACTGTCAAACGTGTGATTTTGTAACTGTATCTGTGTCTGGGTCAGTTTCTCCCTCTTACATCATCCCTGTAACGTCTAAATCAAACCTGGCTGAGGGGTCAAAGGTTAAAGTGGCCACTTTGTCTCTGTGTTTGTTTTGCATCGGTGCAGCTGTGTCCTCTGTCGGAGCCTCGGGGCAGATGTGGACATCTGTATTTATCTATTTAAATTATGATTATGTTCAGTTAGACATTTTTACCTAGTTTTGTAACATTTTGTAATAAAAAGTCTTAATGGAAACATGTGCGCTCACGTGGATCTCTGAATAACGTTTGCAGATATGTGATGATGACGACGCTGCTGATATAAGATTATGCAAACTCTCCATGAAGCTAACACAACACTGCAGGTCTCACACGGAACTCGACTCGATATATTCTCTAAACAGAGATGGATGAAGTCTTCAGATTCTTTACTTAGATACAAAGTTCAACACTGCACTCGGTGTAAATCACATTGTGGCCCAGGCAGTAAAGAGGGTTACCCACAAACCATAAGTTGGAAGTTCGATACCATTCTCTGTGCCGAAGTGTCCTTGGGAAATGTTTCTTTTTAAAACTAGAACGTCAGTCAGTAGACTGCATACTTCAGCCAAGGCCCAACAGTCCCGGAATAAAACCACATTCTAATTCACTACATCTAGATTTGTATTTAAATCTGCACCAAATTAAACACACTCATAAATATCAGTATCTTAAACATGTTCGATCTTGTTTCATTAAGATTCATGGATTATTCTCAGAGAAATCTTTTTAAAATCTCACAATGTAAAAGAAAGTAGAAAAAAACTCGATAAGCAACACGTTTCAGACTCGCACCAAAATTGAACAGGTTCTTCTCATCTTCACATGTCCCGCCCCTCCACAAAAACTCATGGAAGTCAGTCCAGTAGCTTTTGCATAACTTTTGCGCATGGTGCGTTAATGAATAAAAAAATAATCTGGCCTTGTACAAATCAACTTAAAATATGAAAATAGATGATCACAATAGAGGATTCTTATATGTTTGAAAGAAATATGTCACATTATTCTAGTTAATTAATAAAACTGACTTCTTGTGAAAATGGTACATTTCTGTCACTGCATGGACAGAAAGATGGAACTTACTAGAAAGTTAATTAGCAGGATGGAAACATTTGCAGAGTTTACAGGATGTCAAATGTTTTTCTACAAGCAAAACATTATATAAATGTGAAGGGTCTGTATTTATTTGTGCTTTTCTCATCTTGATGAACACTCAAAGTGCTTTAGTAGTTTTTTAGCCATTCATCCAATCACACTACTTTCTATAAAGAGCAATTTGGGGATCAGTATCTTGCCCAAGGACACTTCAGCATGCAGACTGGGGAAGATTGAGATTCAACCATCGACCTTCTGTTCAGAGGACAACCTGCTCTACCCCCACACCCACCTCCATCTTTTTAACTGTTAAGTAGCAAAGAATTAAAATGCTCAGGTAATGTAAATGTAAATTGTGCTTAGTTAGTTGAACCTGTCACTGATTTGAATATAATCCAGAGCAGAAAGCAAAAAGCAAAATAATTCTTTATTTATTCTTTTGCAAGGCATTCACGTCTACCCAGAATATCTGAAAATCAAGAACACTGTTAACCCGATACTATAATGAGTGTCTATACCGTGTGTATATTTACACACATATACAGTAACTATACAGTACGTACACACACACACACACGCACACAGCTCAGTTTTTCATATCCATCTAAAGCCACCACCAATTACACTTTAATAGCTTTGGTGAAAATCAGAGAAAAAAACTTTAAGTCATCTTTTTGTTTTTCAACCCAAACTCAGCATGAAAAGTGCTTTATTAAGGTTCAGAATACTTTGAATCTTTTTCCCTCCCAATATCTTACATATCAGTTAGTAAACGGGAAGAAGAATAAAATAAAAATAGCAGGGTTATTGCAGAGCCGGTTTGGTTCAAGCCCATGACACGTAGCTCACAAATCACATGTTTGAATTACAAAAGATCGATGAAATGAATGGATAAAACACTCCATAACCAAAATGTTTATGGTACAATTCATATTTTTTGGAAGAAACCAATTTGGTACTTTTTAGACATTCAAACCACTTGCTGCAAAGTTTTAAACTACTATTACAGATAAGAAAAAGTCAATAAATATATTCAAACTAAGAAAAAAAAGAAAAAGAATTTGCTATCATTATGTTGGGTGTTTATTTCATACCAGCCTTGAACATAAACAAAGCTCTGTCTGAATGGGAGCTCAGCAGGTATCAGTTAAACTAGTGATGAACAGCAGTGTACAGGCTTACAACCAGAGTATTGATCAAATCCATTCACCAGACGATCTATGTGCACATCATCACGTCAGTCCAGAGTTTATATTTAAAGCTCAAATAAAATGTTCTTTCCGGATTTAATGCCAACTGTACGGAAGACAGCATCCGACTTTAAAAAATAAAATAAAAAATGAATTTGTACATAAATATCCTGAATGCTGAAATACATTCTCAGATGGTGTTTGATGGGCAAATAAGTGATTTTGTAAAGGCAGTGAGTAATGTTTAAGACCTGGATGTAAACAACAACAAAAAAAAGTTATGTCACTTCTATGAGGATAGACGTCATTAGTAAAAAAAGAAAAAGAAAAAGATTATAAGCAAACAAGCAGAACAATCCAAAGTGCAACAACAACCACCACTCAAACTCAAGGCCAAAATTCAACAACTTGTTTTTAAAATTATCTGATATTCTCTATACGGTTAGGTAATTACTGAATCAAAGGATCACAACCAAAGCAACTCTCATAATTAGAAAAAAAACATTTCACATCTTCATTTCACAAAATACATTTGATGTAATTAAACTATTCTGAGATGTTGGGGTGTTAGTAATTAGTGAATCTTCAAGTTCAGACCAAGTTAAAATAATTCTTGAGATCTAAATAACTTCATATACTCTTTAGTTACAGCAAGAGCCACATCATATCATTGGTAAAAAGGTAAATATCTTCTTGGTAAAGGGTCATCAGTCAACACACGACTGATTCAGAAGGTCTTAGTCAGTCAGTAGAAGGGTCTTTACATTGGAAACCTCCCAGAAACCACTTTGTCATGGCACAGCAGGTGGCTTGCACTTTGGAACAGTAAGGTTTAAACTGTCGGACATTGCACTTTATGAAAATCACTTTGACACTTCTTAAAATAGGTTCACTTGTGAGTTTCCTGCGAGGAGCAAAAAACGTGTGATCACTTCTTTGAGAGAACAACAACAACAACATAAAAAAGCAAGATTAGCCGACGTGAAAATAAATAGAAAAACAAAACAAAAAAAATTCAGCCAGAAGACACTTTGTTGCTCGATGCTGCACGCATTCATTCCTAATCTTTCGGAGACAAACTGAAAGAAAGCACAATGGTACATCGACAACGCACGATACTGAAAACTGATCAGTCCATTAATCCAGTACAGATGGGTGCTATTGTTTTTACACTGGATCTCGTAACCTTGAATTCCTTGCTTGCTGACATCATTAGGTATGTCATGGAGCTATTGGTCGTGAGAGTTGAAGAGCCAACATGGATGCAGAGTTTAATTTATAGCGACAGAACTAAAAGGAGTCCATGGTCAACCGTTGTCGACCTCTCACCTCCACGCAATCCACCGCTCGGATAGACCCCGTTCCTTTAGTCTTTAGGCAAGAAACTGGAATGCAGAAAGGGGGAGAAGACACTAAAAGTAAAGGAAGGAAGGAGATACTGGTACGTTGAATGTGTGTGTGAGCATTCAAAGATAACTAAAACAAATGCAGCATGAGAGAAACACATAAATAGCAACTGACTTTTATGAACAGAAATAGAGAAAATGCAAAGTTCATCTGCTCGACTGAAAGCCAAAAGACGAAGAAAAAAAAAAGACAAAGAAAAAAAAAAAATGACGGTCATATAAGACCAGGCTTCCGAAGCAAGAGAAAAAAGCAAGGTAGAAGGTGGACAGAGCCATCCAAAAGGCATGCATGAAGAACGACACACATCCATACTGTTCGGCTTGTCCGTCCGTCACTCCGCTCACGGCGTGCTGCTGCAGACACAGTGAGGGTCGGGACTGACTGTGCTGTATGGTCAGGCCAGTTGAGACTGGACCAGGCGTCAACTAGACAAGAGGTTTCATGACAAGCGACCAGTGTCATGTTGTTTCCTGGCCAGGTGATGGGACAACCTGGTGGTGAAGGGGGAGCAGGGAGGTCTGGAGGGGGAGGAATGGGTCTCAGACAGGGACATAGGATGAGGAGAGGCAGGAGTATGGTAAGTGTTCAGTGCCTCGAGGGCCCGTTGCTCTGGGGAACAGAGCCGGAGACGTCCAGGAAGGCCGAGCGCATCACGTTGAAGGATTTGTCGGAGAGGGACGACACGTCGTCAGACGTCATCCCTTTTGTCTCGATCTTTGGAAGGATCTTCAATCTGATGGTCCCTGTGGAGGCACAAAACCTTCCAGTCAGACGTCTCGCAGAACATACAGTTTGCATACAGATGTGGTTTAGTCCTACAGATGTGGTTCAGTCATACAGATGTGGCTTTTTACTGAAAAAAGAAAAGTTACCTGATTTGAACTGCTTTTCTTTCCGTAGGTAGAAGTTGCTGTAGGAGGAGAAAACGATGGGTATGATGGGCGCCTGGAAGACAAGAAGTAAAAGAAGACTGACACACTGTATGATCACCTCTCATACTAAAATATGTATTATCACCTCTAACACCAAATGTATACTATCATCTCTAATCCAAAAACATGTACTATCACATCTTATTTTCCTAATTCAATGAATCAAACTCCTAATCTTTATATTTGATTGGTGTTCTTCTCCTACTCAAAATATGAGAAACAAAAAAGAAGAAATGCTTCACTGAACCAAAATTACATTCTCACACACACACACAGCACGACACTAGGAATCTCCATCTCCTTCAACACTGCTAATAGAGGCCGAGTTGCTCTCCTGAGGCCCTGAGTGGCCCTTCAATGGGACTGGCTGAGCCAAATGTGGCTCCCCCTGGGGGCTGTCCTGCTTCCACTCAATCAGGCCGGCTGGGTACAAATGGAAAAGGCTGTGCAGTAACTCAGCAGAGGAGAACGCTAAGATAGCAACCGTCAACATTCACATACAACTGAAGTGTGAAGCGAAGCCAACAGGGAAATCCCCAAAACACAGACCGTTTACTGAAGTCCTCAAATGAAGTTATTCTGCCACCTAATGCCAACACACGAAACATATCTAAATCAAGTGCCAAGTGAAAAGTAGCAGATGTAATGAAATTCCCTATACTGTCCTCATATATCATATTCACATAGTCACTGTCTTGCGTACACTCACACCTGAACTTGTGATCGGATCACCAGAGACCGATAACACCAGGGCTAAAATTGGGCCATAATGTGTTTGTTTGCTAATGAGGAAAAGTGATATTTATCTTTAGCAGCAAGTTTCCAAATAATTGCCTCACAACTTCAAACCAACACAAACACTCTCATGCACACGCAGTTTGTAGCCAGATCAGATTCAACATTTTTTGTGTTTTAAACATGGTGAAATCCCACTGTTGCCTTTCCTGTGCCACAAGAGGTTGCTAGCTCCCCCATGTGTCTAGAAGAGGCACAATGCTGACAACATGACCTCCCTTACCGGGAGACTAAAATATGGTCACAGTATCATCACAGCTGTTCCGCCAAGTATGAAGAGGATGACAAATGTAACTTGGCATGTAGGACAGCTTAATCTCACTCTACTCAGGATAAGGAAACCCAAAAATGGAAGTGATAACAGGAAAAGTATTTACTTGTGCCTGCACTGCCAGGTGGAAAGCGCCTTTTTTAAAGGGTAGTAGGTCGCCTTTCTGATTTCGCGTTCCTTCCGGGAACACCCACAGACGAATCTGTGAGGGTAACAAGAACATAGATTCACTCATTTTATTTCATCCCTTTGTTTATCTGCAAAAAAGACAGGATATTTAAAAGGTATAAAAGTTGAGATGTACTGCTGAGATTGAAAAAGCACTTTGTTTAGTAAAGTGCCTTAGTAACATTTATTATCTAGAAAAAAATCTAGAAATGAGATCTAAAATCATGGTTAACCAATTTAAAAAAACATTTGCACAACGTAAAACAAAAGAACATTTTAAAAATTACACAATATCAAATTTACTCTACAAGATAAATGAGGCCAGAGAAAAAACAAATATGCTTTGTGTCCGAATTTAAAGAATATTTATTTCTGCTGTGCTTCCCTGAATTTAAAACACTACTGACAATGAGTTGTTCTAAATCTTGGACATAAATGATGTACATGTCTTATGTAGATCACTGAACTGGCCTAAAAATCTATCAAATGCAAATGCATACTATTACATACTATTTATTATAGAAAGAATATTTGATATTCAAACTGTGAATGATTCTGATTTAAATTGAGCGTCATGCATCGTCACTGCTAAATCCGTATCCGGTTTTGACAACAGGCGGGTTACCTGGTCGTCCAACATGGTTTTGGCAGCGTCAGCCATGACACTCTTGGCATCGCTCGTCTTCTTGCGGTTGATAAAGACGATGCCGCCCAGCCAGCAGATGAGGCCCACTGTGCCGGCGTAGATCAACTCCTTCTTTGCGATCATAGTGCAGCGGTCTGGTAAAATCTCCATCAGGCCTGAGGAACAAAGGAAATTAACGTCAGACATCTTAACTTTTAAAGATGTAAGACAGGCAGACAACACTATATTTGTAAACAGTGTCAGAGACAAAGTAAATGGGATTTTATTCATGTTATTTGACATAAGATTACTACCAAAATCAATAAGGTTGTATCGATGAATTAAATACATTCTGCAATAAAAATAGGAGGAACAAGAAAACTGAAAGAGATGAAGATAGTTTATAATTCCATGCACCTCTTTGCTCTGTAGGGTAAAAAGTATGATAACTTTAAATTCACAAATAGATTTCTAAGGTCATTTCATGAAAACTGTAACTGAATTCAGTTCCATATAACTCTAAAGACAAAAACTGGATCATAGAAATATGATCTTCTACATACTACAGCTGGTTTATCTTCTAACCAGGTAGAGAAATATGTTGTTGACAGTATTACTCCAAGTTTAGGAAACTTGGAGTCATGTGTTGGCCCACATGAGTAACCCCTCTCCTGTCTCCATCTAGTCTTACTTACACAATAACTGGCTCATTTGTCAAGTATTTTCCACTGAAAGAAGAAAAGTATTTCAAGGCCCCTCTTTAAAACACTCAGAGGTATCTAATGGTGTAAATTTGAATGGTCTGTATCAAGTCAAGGCTGCTCTACTTTATGATTTTTGTAGCCTCCGTGACATTAACACAGAAGACACCTGTCCTTTGTCCAGTTTAGTAAAATGAGATTTTTAGTCCTTACTTAAAATGACATTATAAGCAGTAGTGATTATAGTTTCTAAGAGCACATGTAGAGTTTTACCATTTCTCTGTATCTGTTTAGTTAATAACAGGTCTGAACAGGGCAGACCATCTGTCCTAAGAGATCTGATCAAGAGAGACAGCTCCAAGTTCAGATCAAATCCCTTGGTCTAGGTGGTCTAGGAGACATTTGGCCTCTGTGTGAACACAGATTTGTCCAAGGCCACACTGAAAGACCTCAGGCCTACTCAGTGTTCATGAACAGAAATGCAGTATGTGTGTTTATTCGCATATAAAGCGGGGTCACCGAAGATGCATTCAGGACGTACTTTAATGTCAGGTAAGAACAGATGTACTTGGAGCTGTCCACTTGAGACTGTTAATATGTCCATCTTATTTGGACTAGTTTGCTGGGGCAGCACTACTGACAAGAAGAGACTGATTAGAAGGGCCAGCTCGGTCCTGGGATACCCGCTTGACCCAGTGGAGGTGGTGGGACAGAGGAGGATAATGGTGAAGCTGTCTTCTCTGATGGACAACCAGTCCCACCCCCTGCAGGACACCATCACAGCACTGGGCAGTGTCTGAAGTAGAGGTATCGCAGGTTGTTCCGTCCTGCAGCAGTAAGACTGTACAACCAGCCCCTTGTAAAAACCACATTCACCACATTGCTGTTTAACACTTGAAACCTCAATTGTGCAATATCAACGGTTCATGTGCAATCCATTCACTGTACATATCTCTACATATCCTCACACTGCATATATTTCTTCGTGTCTTTATACACTTCATATACTAGTTTAATTACATTCATATTTTTCTATGTTTCTATATATTCTTTTATATTTCTTACACTTAAGTATAGCATTACTCATTACTTGCTGATGTCCTTTTGGCTCCTGCTGTTGCAATACTGGTAATTCCCACATTGTGGAAGTATTATCTTATATAACCACCAGGTCTGAACAGAGCTAAAATAACAGAAACAGAGAAATGCTGAAACTCCTGTGGCTCAGAAGACATAGCAAAACTGATTCTGTTTTTCTCTAAAACTGGTCTGACGGTTTGATTATATAGTGGCCAGAGTTGTTTTGGGTTCCTGATTAGCAATCAAGCTTGGAAGACAGACATTAACTTAATTATACCCAAACATGAAAAGGTTCTTTTGGAGATCAAGCGTAAATGTCACCACTTGCACAACAGGAATAAAGTTTAAAAATGCTGAAAGTTGGTGTTTGTTTGAACTTGATTCCTGACAGGATTGTTTCCTTAACAGTTTTAGGGTCCTTTACTAATGAAGGACTACATGTGCTCTACATGTGACATTATAGACCATTAGCATTATAATAACATTATTATTATTCAAACCTGCATCCGGTCAATGAAAACTTTCACATTAGCAGACTTTATTTGTAGGACATATTTTGATATAGGTTATGCTTCCGGCATTGACACATCTAACCAAACAGAATATGTTGTTGACAATGTCACATCATGAGGCAGTAATAGTAGAAGAACAACTTCCTGCTCAATCCAATCAGATATAAAGTTCATTTTTTGATTTGTTCAATACATTTGACAAGTTCTCCTCTCTTACGTGTAACGCAGGTACTTTATCTTTTATAATGTAAAAGGACCAGATCATCACCACTTGATGTTGATGATTTTTTCTAATCTTTATAATTTATCCTTATTATATCAATTATGTACAAATAAGCACCGCCTCCACAAACGGAGGATATATTTATGTTATGCTGCATTCACTGCATTTATCCTTGAAGTTACCTGGAAGTATAAATCCTATCAGAAAAAGTGATTAAAAATTAGCCTTAAATATAAAGGTGGTTTGATTTTAGCTCAACAACAACCTAACAGTCTCATCACATCAGCTCTACGATGTGCAGCTATTAATGGCTGGGTGTAGCTGTTGGCATGGCAACTTGGACGCCGAATCAGACTCCTACCGAGTTTCCTCAGCACTAATTAGACGCCTCTCTCTCCCCCTGCTGTCAGCACCCTGGCCTGGAGCCTGGCCTCATCACTCACCAGCTCTGAAAACACACTTGTGTGTGCACATGCTCTCTCTCTCAGGCACTGATGGAGAGATACCACACCTCCACTAATTTACTGTCCTCAACAATGAGCTTCATCAGTGAGAAGAATGACGCAATACTGAAAGACATGCCCACACATGCTCATTCAAAGACGAACACAGGACTAAACAGGAGTCAAAACCTTGCTTAAACTTTCTCTTTTTCAATCTTCAATGATGTTAAATGATATCCTGTAAATGTATAACTGGCCAGAGATGCATTAATTATGTTATTGTTGTATATTGATCAATGCGTTCTGTGCCAAATCAGAACCACCGAATAAGATGTTAAAATTATTTATGTGGGCGTTTATTACTCTGCTGTATGTTGTTCTCCATTTTTTCAGCTATTACAGAACATTGACTACAATCTGAAGTAGTGACCAAAACCATTTCTAAATTAAAGAAAAGTTTACCGCTTGGATGTAATTAACCTGATAGGTCTTCACATTTAGTTAAAACAAATGATAAAGGTTCTGTGCTGACCTGCCCCCACTGGATCAGGAAAAGTATTTCACGTTTTCGCATTTAAAAGTCAGAGCCAAGGTTCATGTTTTTGATGCATTGTTTACATGGAATGCATATTCAATTATTCATTTTGGCACCTAAATACCATGAACCAGCAGTTGGAGTCAATCTACACTCAGGTCATTGGTCTGTTTATTGTTGTCTAAAGTGTGAGGGGATGTTTCCTGTGTCACTGAGCTCATCCAGGTCAGCGCACTGAAACCAAGGCAGGAGCTGCAGCTCTGTCTCATTGGTCATTTTTCAGTGGTTGCCACGGTCACTTGTCCAACTCTCTGACAAGGAAGCACAAACATTCTCTGCTTCATGCTCACACAGGCCAGAGACAGGATGTCAGCACTGACCAGAGTGAAAATGGGTTAAAAAAAACTAAATCATTCTTATAGGAGCATATTCTCCCTCCACTTGCTTTCCTTGATATGAAAACTGAAAATGTCAAATGCACTGCATTTACAGTACATAGCGCTTTTCATGTCTTATTGACCACTTTACAGTACAAGTAGTTCTTACCCATTCATGCACACATATATACAGTGCCTCTTTATGCAACTGTGAAATATTCCCTTCAACAGGTTTCCGTGAAGCAGAGAGCAGCTGAATGTAAATCATCCTTGTTAGTTTTATTGAACAGTAGCAGCTTGTATGTTTTATTGGCCATGGAGAGGAGAGTCGCCACATGTGTGCTCTGGAGCATATTTATGTGTAGGCAAATATTTTAAAACCTTTCACAACTTCTCCAATGTATGTGGACCAGTTTCCAGATCACCATTTCTAAGGTTTCAAACTGATGCACTGGGAAAACAGTGACATATTTGCAGATATTTAAAAACAATGTCAGCCTATTAAAACATGATGCAAGGCTTAAAAACTTTGGGATCACACAAAACCTTTATTATATTTTAAGCTTTCAAAGCCTTTTTCTCAGTTTCGGAATATGGCATGATATTTCTCTCATACCAGAGTGGATGTTTATAAGCTAAAGTTGACACTGTAGCCTAAAAGTTTCATTCCATTTGTTTATTTTCTGTGTAGTACGGGGACCCACCCAATACATCCAGGGAGCTCTGATGGTTGGAGATGATGACATAGGGTCCCTCTGTCTGCAGATGCTCCCAACCGCTAACTTCAAACCGAAGACCCAGGAAATACTTCACGTGACGAACCAGGATGCGGATAATCCTGTAGGGAGAGAAAGGTTAATTACTGCCCTGAATTTGTATAGGTTACTGTTCACAGCAATGTGAGTGCAGTAGGCTACATGTTATTAACCAGAACCCTCACTGGAAAGGTTGAGAGTCTATCAGGTTATTGATGTTCCTTTATTAATAAAGTACTACCTTTTAATCTACGAATGCCAGATACTTTAAATTTGACCTTGTGCCAGTCATTATTGTCTCAAAGTAAAAAACATCTGGTATCATAACAACGTGCAATACTACAAACATCAGCTTTGTTTGCTTCTTGGTTGGTTAATTAGATAATTGCCTGTAGTAAGTACAACGCTCCAATAACTTTGAGAAACAGTGTTCTAACATCTGCCTGTTTAATACAGAGACTGAAAAGAAACAAATGGAGCAAAGTTATGTAACATATTATACACCAGTGTCAAGTAGGGCTGAGGTTCATCAGGATATTGAGCCCAGATTGTGACCCATATCACTTAAAAAAAAAACAAGACATTAAGTTGATTTGATTGATTTGTGGCCACTGGGGTGAATAAAAACGTTCGACAAATTTACCACCATCATAGCACCAACTTATGTCGTTTCTATGGGAAACAGCTGCCAAGTCAACAGGAAGAGTTATTCAAAATATTCACGCTCCGCTTTTTCCTCACCAGCTCTTGAGAAAAACAAATGGTATTTAGCTGCTCAATATTCAACTCTTTAACAGTTTAATTGCAAAACTTTCTGGAGTTCACCGACTATTGCTGTTGTGAAACATTTTTGAAATCAAGTTACTTTGTCATGGTTCCAAAAACAAAACATCAACATTATCAATGGCAGTGTTTCCTCTTTATATCCTCTCTGGTCAGGGTTCATCTTTTTGGACTTGTAGAACTCAACCTTCGTAGAGGCAGAGATAACATCTGAACTCTGTTAAGACATATCGAAGGTTAACTCTGCCCCGACTTGTAAAGCTTTCATTGAGATGGTAATCACCAGACACATATTTTATGAGTGTTTCTCACCAATCACGATGGGACGTGATCTTGTTCTATTTAGGCTATATCTAAATGAATGTGTTCATTTAGCTCAATATCATTAATAATCCCTGTCCATACTAACACACCTGAAAAAGCATGATGTGAAAATTAAGGTATTTCTTTTTTGGGACTGACAATAAAATGGAAATGTAAGTCTTTACAACGTTTTGTCCTCTCCGCTTGTAGCCGAGTGGTGACTGATAAGAATCTGTCAGAAAGCGAATGCAGGTGACTGTGTCATAATTTACAAGCATCTCAGTTTTTGCCTGTCTATTCTACAAAAGCCCCAGACTTTCCAAACTTCTCAAGTAGTGTGGATGCCAGGTCTAGTAATGTATTTTACTGACTAAAACATAGATTTCTGGATGCAGCCTTAAATACCGGCTACCCATGGCATTTTCTCCTCAGCCCCTGCAACACTTTCAAAGGTCTGCCTTGTTTTCCCACTCGTACACTGTCTCACCTCAGTCCCACAGAGTACAGCTGCTTAAAGTAACCTCTGGTGCTGGAAATGCTGTGATGTGAACCGTGGCATTTTATGTCCGGACCGATTCAACACTATAATGAACGACTTGTGTCTCCATTCCAAGCCATAATCTAATCATCAGTTGATTGTGGTTTCACTCCTTTTCCTCTTGGAGCCAAAGGCAGTAATATGGTAGCAACAGAGCACAACTTCCTCCAAACTGTGGTCCCACACACTGCTTAAAGCAAATATGAATCTGTAGATTTATCCATGAAATTCTGGAACATTTGAATTAGGGTGAAGAAACACCAAAGCGTCTGTGCAAATCATTCATTTATTCAATTTGTTTTCAATTTGCAACTAACTCACATCCGGAATATTCTCAGGTATCAGCTGAATACAGATTCCACATCTAAGTTCCATCGTACAAGTGTAGGGACGTTAAAAATGTACAGATAACATATGTAAATAAACCTTTTCCTTCAAAAAACATAGGTTTTCTAAGAATGCATAAAACTGAGGCTATTAGGTAATAAATAAATAAAGAATGAAATAAGATCACATTTAAAGAAAAAAATAAAAGCAACAATATTGAAATGTGTTCTTTACAGGTCAATAACCATGCAGCCAAAACTCATTGTCCAAGCTGGAATGGCAAGAATTTTCCCATGCAAATATGAACCACAAACTTTGTATAACAAACTAGCCATCCTCCCAAAACTGACTCCTACACCACTAACTTGAATGACCTTCCCTCAGAGTCACTCCAAGAGAAATCATCTGCTCAAAAAAATAACTCATGTCTCTTCCTCATCGGTGAATCATATCCCCTCTCAAACTTGTTCCTGCTCCTGTTGTTGTCCTGATATGCCCTAGTTTAAAAGAAATGCCCTCTAACAATCTCCTTTTAAGTTTTTCTGACACTCCTCCTGTGGTAATTTGCTTATAAGTTTGCTATCTAAAGCCTTTTTCAGACATGATCTGGAGAATTGGCTACAGAGTTTACCTTTCACACATGCACAACACAGCGGGAGGTTCTCTGCACGGACACGTTCGCAACAAATTCTCTTTGTTATTCAGGCGAGAGTTGGAGCAGCCGGTAGCAGCGGACAGAAGCAGGAAGTGACATATTAACTCCACTGCGGAGATCACGTGATTTTTCTCAACAACACAGACATCGGTGTCGGCTTGTATCACCAAAAACACTTTTGACATCTTTGTCAGTGTCAGCAACCCCCTGTGAATCCAGCAGGAGACCCCCCCGCTGTGTAAACAGCTTTGCTATTAAAAAAAATATATATTTCTCCAAGGATTCCTATGAACTTTATTCTAGGAGGCTAGACGGAGAAAATCCACAGAGACTGCGGAGTGTCACACATGCACCTACTGCAGAGTTCAGTGCATGTCTGAAAGCAGCTTTAGAAGCCACTGTGAAAATTTCTTTAAATTTCCAACTTCAATGTGGAACACATGCTGCTACTCATTTATAACAATCACACTTTTCCAATATCCCGTTCCAGATGAAGGGAAACCAAATGAGTGAGGTTATGGGAATTCTGTGTGGTTTATTACAGGATTGAAAACAGCAGAGCGACTAAGTACATATCAATAGACTGTTCATCCTGATGCCAGCACTGATCTTTTTAGTCAATCACTGAAGACAGACAGACAACTACCAAGAGCCAACATCTCTGATACAGCTTTACACCAAAAATAGCAGGTATACGTCTGTGGGTAAACCAGCTATATAAACATTGCCAGGAGAGGAGTTTGCCTTTACATTTTGTTTTCTCCCAGTGTTTTATGTTTAACATCACAAATGCCCTATAAACCAACACTCCTGAAGCTGGAACACAACAGAAGAAAGCACCATGGAGACCAGTGATAGTTATGTTTTCACTTTTATTCCCTTTTACTTCAGTGTCTCTTTCAAACTTAACACAGACTAAATGATTTTAGATCCGTGTGTCAACTTGTCATAATGCAAAGGGTGCAGCGTCAGCATCAATTTTGGCAAAATAAAGAAAAGGATGAAGAAATAAGCACTTTCACCAAGGTTTTATGTTTCCATTGCTGCCACTCGAAGCCGGAGCCGATAAAAACCTGCGTCTCCTGCAGAGTCTTTTAATCCAGAAATGAATGCGGATTGTATCCATTCCCATTGCGGACATAAGCCAGATGTAAGTGGGTTATTCGACCAGTGGAAAGGGGGCCTTAAGTCCACCAAGTGGTTCAGAAAACATAGTAACGCTGTTTTTTTTTTTCTCTAAAACTGGTTTTATATGGTGTTTGTTTAAATGGAGGCCAGAGTTGTTTTGGGTACCAATAAATTAAATGCTTGGCAATCAAGCTTGGAACACAGACATTAACTAAATTATAACCAAATGTGAAAAGGTTCTTTTAGAGATTGATCATAAATCTCACTACTTGCACACCAGAATTAAAGTTTAAATAACTTAAGGGGAGAAAGCATAATAAATAGCCAGTTCCCTTTGAATAATGTCCTAACCATTCATCAAATGAAATACAATCATGTGAGATGATGATCTTGCTAACTTACAAGCTTTATTTATATATATATATATATATATATATATATATATATATATATATATATATATATATATATATGTTTGATTTTCTCCCTATGATAATATACCTCAACCTTTAAACCAGAATATAGTCTTTGGGTTATCTTTCAACACAGACATACAGTGATAACTCACTCAGTCAAGTGCAAAAGCCATTGGTTATGCAATGACTCATCCAGTGTTACAGCAATTGTAAAATTGTTCAAGGGGAATTAAATGGCCTCAGTTGAATTATTTTTATGACCAATCCACTACGCCATTCTTCTAGTTCATTCCATATCAGCCTCTAAATAAGTTCCTTTGGAGCCTGCAGAGCATGATGACAGTTAGATTGATCAGATATCAGCCCAGGTCTCATGCAACCTGGCTGCTCACAGATAAAAAAGGTGAGCCTGACCTATTATGCAAAAAATATCGTACCAGCAAACAAAGATACCAGCAGTGAATCTAAATCAAGTGTTAAATGTTCCGAGGGCTGTTCGGGACAGGGGGTCACAGGATCAGAATGACACTGCAGAGGATAGATTCACTCAGAAAGCCAGGGACAATGGGGAGAAGATGAGTAGTTTTTACAATGTGGGTTTTAAAAGGTCAGTACAACAGTCAGAGTGACAACACCACTGCTTAATCAAACAGACAGCAACATTGACAATCTCCCACTTGTGTTAGAAGTTACACAGTGTGAAATCTGAGCTCAAACAATTCTGAGTGACAGAACTATGTGTCTGTCCTTTATCTGTTGTCATGAGATCCTGACTGATAAACACCATTTGAGCCCTGGCCTCAAGTATTTGTTCACATTACTGACAGATAGTGTGTCGCTGCATTTGCCAACAAGAGTGTTCAGGGAAATGCAACCACAACTGAAACCTGTACCAACTGCACATGTAGATGCTTGTTACTTATTCTCATTAAGGTCTTCCAAGCAACTATTCCATTCCAGAATTCAAGTGTATGACAGACTCCACTGTACTTAATGAATCACAATGCTTCTTTTTCCCCAGAGCTGGCTACTGTGATTGTTCATCCAGAAATCTATTCACTCCTTGTGCAAAGGTTTGACCCAGGTTCAGTTACTTTGTTGAAGTCAACAGGTCCTTATAACCTTTGCGCTGTCACAATGGTACACTGGTGCAACATGACACCGCGACCACGTGTAACAGGCCTGCGAAACAGTTATTCTAAGAGCAGTGCAGGCTACTGTTGTAGCTGACAGGCCTGTTGTCAGCAGATCCAATGTAGAATGAGGTTGCACTGAGGATGGACCACATAACTATCCCAAGTAACACAGGGGAACTTGCCATCTGGCATCCATCTATTCAAGGTAATTACTGGAATGCAGTCATGTGTGTTCAGCAATTCATCTTTGCCATCTAGGTTTAACCACAACAACAACAACCCTCCCCCAATGAAGTGGACATTAACCCTCAAGACTTACTACATTTCTAACCAGAGAGATATCAGTTGACTAGGTCAGTGTGTGTCAAGTACACAATAACCACCTGTAGAAAGGCTGAGGGCTCATTCATATGGAGCTCACATCTGCATATACAGCAGAGGTTCTCAGGGTGGGGGGCATGGATGACCGGGGAAAATACAGGGACACCAAGTTACAGTCATGTGACTTAAGGGAAAAAAATATGCAAATAAATGCTGCCACGTTGACATTTACCTCACTACAACTCAGTTGGGATCTTTATTTATCTTTATCTTCAATTGCTTCACCTATCATTGTTAATGATTTACTTAAAAATTGTGTTTCTGGGGCGTGAACTTTTTGGAACCACCGATCTACAGCATCTTATCAACCATTGGAGAGTTGTAGTTGTAAGTGGTGCCGCTTTAGACTGGATTGTATATAATTAGAAGTTTCTATTATTCTGCCCCTCACATACATGTAACTGAAGGCTGAGTGACACATGTAAATATGACCTAACACCACCAAAAAGCCTCAAGAGTCATTCATACACTTGAATAAAACACTTATAAGCTCCATAAAGGTCAGATTTACTGAAGGGATTTTGGTCTGATTGTTTTTACAGATTTCATTTAGAGGTGACAACATGGCTACATCCACCAGCTGCATTATTAACACCGTTACACTGATTTCGCTTGCATGATCTCCAGTTTCACCAAATACAGCGGCTGTGAGAGTGATGGGATGTGGAGGCATGCAGTGGGTAGATGTGCTCATCAACTCAGCTAACACCACCAGGCATTGTTGTATAAGAATATATAGAATGAAGTGAATAGGTGTTATTTAAGAGTATCACTGTCAGGAACCCATGATGGTTAGAGTCGGAGCTGAGCTGCTTTCAAAGAGCGTTAACACGACAATGCTAGCTGTGTTGTTTTCCGCTAACACGTTGCTCCAGCCAGGGAGTCAGGGGGGCTAATGTTAGCATGTGTGTGATTTAAAAGCAAGTATTTGACTTGTTTTGTTTTCTACAGTGTGAGACGTGTATATAAACTACAGGCTCCTAAAGGCAGACGTGTTGTACCATCATATGTAAGCTCTGCGATGAGAAAGCTGTTATTGCTGGCGAATACCTTATATACATACATATGGATGTTTAAAATCAACCCGCGGTTAGCCGGTGAGCTCGCCAGCTAACGGGCTAACGCCGAGGCTAGCAGCTTGACGTGCGACATTTATTACGCCAAAAAAAAAAAAAAAAAAAAAAAGAACTCACCTCATGTTCTCTATGTCTCTGCCTCCGCTCTTCAGTATGCACAGAGGGATGGCGACCAGCGCCAGGACCATCATCCAGGCCACGTAGAAGCACTTTTTGAAATAGAAAACAAACGTGCTGCTGGTCCACATCAGCAGCGGCACCAGCAGCAGCGGTATCACCCACAGCGCGTCCATAGCGAGCCGCCGCCAACACGGACCAACTCGCCACTGACAGCGGGAACACACGAGGGGGCTCTGGGGTGTGGAGGAGCCGTTAGCACGCCGGGTAGGCTACGGTGCGAGAGGGGAGGGAGGCGCCGGGACTCTGGCGAACATTACACCGTCAAGCAGCACTCCTGTAAGGGCACAGCAGCAGCAGCAGCGGCGGTGCCAAGGCTCGTCCGCGGCTGTCCAGAAATGAACATGAAGCTCATCTGTTGCTAAACGGCATCACGAGGAGGAGTCTACACGTCATCGGTTGTATTTTTTGCTATTTCCGGTTACTGGACCATTCTGACGTCACCAACTATCCACTATCAATGCAATCTGGTTATTAGATTAGATTTAACTAGTTTGACCTGTTTTGTTGAACTAGCAATTTATCACTTACCAGCATACTTGATGTGTTTGACCCAACATCCAAATGTTCCTCCCATGTGGCTTCACTCTCTCCAAAAGGGTTGTCCAGACCAGATTGGTGACCGACTACTTATGTCTAATTGGATTAGCAGTGATAATCCAATCCTTGGCTATAATCTGACACTGTCCGGTAGTCTTGAAGTTGTTTCAGCCCATGTGGAGGAGCTCTACTTGACATGATTTGGTAGATTAGGATCAATGGGTCGTTAATCCTGTTTTAATATGTGTAGTTACCCTGATCATCTACTCAGAACAGGCCCAGCAATGTGATTTGTGCCTCTTTGTGAAATAATCAAAAGCATGAGCGTGATGGTGAAGAAATAGGTTTTCCAGATTGCCCTTTAAAAGTTAATCAACCAATAAAACTGTTTTAGTTTGAGTCAGGCAACTTTATTAATCCCAGAAGGGTAAGTCGCTACACTATGTAACCCATTCATGTAAGTAAATAAGAATGAATGAATTGTCAGCCACAATCAGACACAAAGATGCCAGTGACCAGCACACAAAACGACTGCAATCAACAGTTTCAATTAGTTAGTAACATGATGGCAGAAGGAATAAAGGAATTAGAGTAATGTTTAGTTTTAGAAACAATTTTAGAAACATAATAGCTTATGATTCTTTCTGGATCAACTAATTCTTCCAGAGGGAGCATACATCTTTTTGCTGGACTCCAATGATCTTGGAGCACACCTTAACAATTTGATTCAAACCATTGGTTTGTCTAAACAGGCAAATTATAAATATAAATATTTAAGATTGGAAGAGATGTATGCTTCTGCTTTACTACTACTATACTAATGCATCGCTGTTTCACCATGTGTTCTACTGAAAAAATGGGTTAGCACATTTTTATGTGTTTAGAGAAATAAATGAAGTTGTTTCAAAATGCCCTATCTAACAATGTTAAAGAGAACAATTTTGGATCCACCCCCCTGATATGAAACCAGACTTACATACACAGCACCCATATTTGTCTACTACAAGAAAAAAACTCACTTTGACGTCCATGTCTAATACCGGACATAAAGTGAGAAATTGAGCATATGGTGTTAGTTCAGGTAGGTCACAAAGTCAAAGCTCAGCCACACTCCAGTATGTTAGCAGACAGCAGCAGATGTCTGTGCTGACTGCTCAGCTGATCCCCTCCTATACATTCATTTGGCAAAGCTCATATTGCAACACGCTATTTAAGCTGCTTTAGCTGTCGGCTCTACCTCCTTCCACTGTAAAGCAACTTCAAAACCCACCTCCACCTCAGCACCTCCTGATCATACTGAATCTGACATGATCATGTAATGTCTTTGGTCAGTGATGCATGCCTCTGTGCCTTGGTTTTGACTAGAGTGACCACGACTGAAATAAGATCCATAAACAAATTTATGTAGGAACTTTTTTTAAGAGTAAACAGTTTTGAATAGAGTTAAAGTTTAATTAAAAATAAACTTTCTTCTTCTCATTTTTAAATGAGAAAAAGCTGAAATTAGTTTTTTTTTTTTAAAGATTTAGCACATTTAGCACCAATTGCCATGTGTATGTGTGGGTGTGTGGACTTTTCTGAATGGAGGGTTCAGTCATAAAGTTGATGGCTGTCCCTGGGGTGCATGCTTTGTGGGCCTAAAAAGTATAAACAAAAAATTTAATGGACTGTTACAGCTTTTGTATCTCCAAGCATGAGGGTTTAATGTTGACACAAATAAAAAGCATCAACTTAAACTATAGAGACACTCATGAGTTAGGTCAGTGGTTTTTAAACCATAGATCCGGAGCGCCTTGGGGGTCATGAGATACAGAAGAAAGGTCTTAAATTAAATACAATTTAAATTATGTATTATTATTGCCAGTATTGTAACAAAAGCTAAAAATACAAGTTAAATATAAAATAAAATGCAAACAATCACCAGCCATCAGATGTTCTTTATCTCCATTATAATGATGACAGATTAGCAACAGCAGGTACATTTGCAGCATCACATGCAACATGGTAAATGCACTTTCTTGCCTGAAAAATCACTTGCTTGGATACATAATCCACAGAAGTAATGTGGGCAGTAAACTAGTGAACCCTAAGCACAGTATCAACCTGGAAACATGGGCTGGGAATCGGGTATTTATTGGAAAATAGTTGTGGGCAGGGAATCTGTGTAGGAGCTTGAGAGCCAGGGGTTTGGGGCCGGAAAAGGTGAATTAATAGCAGAAATAGCTTCAGAATTAACCAGATAAACACAAGGCTGGAGCGTAACAACACTAACTGGTCACAGAGAACATGATCTGGAAGACTGGAGGTGGTGGAGCTGAGTATAAGTAGGAGGTTTGATTGTGGAGATTGGATGCAGCTGGTGCACACATGCACACACACACACACACACATACACTTGTGTCTTCAGAGAACCTAACCTTAACCATAACCATAACTTAACCTTAGAACCTGTCTTCATCTTAAAATGTAATGATTTACATTATGGGGACTTGGTGTTTTTCCATGAAACATGAGTAATACCCAGACCTCACACAAACACATGCACACTCACACACACCAGTTACTGAAACCAGATTCTATGGACATGTAACAAGAAGGAAACTTGCTACACTGATACACTTATATATATTATATCAAACCAACGATCATGGTAGTCACCTGTGTGCTTGTCTTATTGTTGGAGATGAAGATTATGATACATGTGGTTGTGATATATTTGTTTGTGTCAATGATGGTGGTGATTTTTGTGGAAAAATGTATGACATGTATCTTCTATTTCCGTGCTTTATGTTTTATATTTATTTATATATATAGATCATTGTGATACGTTCACCTGATGTAGCAACAATGAGCTGGTTTAAAGATTAAACCAAAATATGACTCATAAATGGAATCTGTCGTCACACCTGCTTGCACTTAAGCAAGCCTGCATTCACTTCTGCTTGCACTTTAGCACTAAACTACTAACCCGCAAAAGCTGGAAACTCGCTAGAGGAACTAGGACGTTCTGTAAAAGTATCCTGAAGAAATTAAGGAGATATATCAGATTGAACTGTTAACTCTACATTTGTGTCTACCATTGATATTTATCACCAGCATTTCTGCAGCAAGACTTCCCCTCTCTGCAGTCATTATCACATATACCTCTGGGTGTCCATTAATGAGATGTAAATGTGCAGTTTACCTGCTAAAACTAACCTCCCCCCCGTCAGCTGGTGCTCCGTTAAACCAATTACGTTTCCTGACAACACTGTGAAGTAAGTGCTGATTCATCTCTTCCTGGCAGAGGGGAAGGTGTTCTACAGGGGAATCACAACGGGGATGCAGAGATAAATGCTTGTCTCAGTTTGCAGAACTCAGTGATTTTGTTCTGTAGATGAAAGATTTTTTTGAGAGGCTTTTCAGGAATAAGCTATACCTGAGCTAAGACAGTTGAAGAGGCACAGCTTCACATCCAAGGACTGATTCAACTAAAACTTCTGAATCCGGGTGAAACTGAGGGTGCACTGCTTGCTGGAAAGCTGGTGTTCTAAATGTGGAATGAAACATCTGGGGAAGGATCCAGCTGTTGTGGTTGGGTGTCACATTCAGGTTCTCATCATCAAAAAGAGTGTAAAAACCAAACAGCTGTTTGGAGAACTCAGCAGCCTTCAGTGCCCATGCAGGAAACTCCCGAGAAACCTTGAGAAACATCTGTCCATCCATCTATCCATCTTCCACTCATGTGAGTTCAGGTTGCTGGCCTAGCAGAGTGTCCCAGTCATCCCTCTACTCTGACACGCTTGTGGGATCCTGAGGTGTTCACAGGCCAGATCCTGTCCCTCCAACCAGTTTCTGTCCACCCCTGGGTCTCCTCCTGATTATGCGTTGCCAGTAGACCTCCAACAGAGGGTGCCCCAGAGGCACCTTGTGAGTCATTAGGAGAAACAGGTTTATTAATTAACATGGCTTGTTGTGATAGGACATGTGTGTGAGACATAAATCTGTTTAACATGAACATTATATGAGGATTCACAAATGTTCATGGTATCAGAAACCTTTACTTAGGTGATTTTTTATTAGACCTGTTCAGTTGGATGAGTAGAGAAGTAACCTGATGGTGTGTCGGATCAGAGGAAGAGCCAAGACAATGATGTCAAACACCGGAAGCAGGTGGTGAAAGCTGTTGAAATGACAAAATCTTATAATGTGACTAAGAGCCACTGACCCTCCTGCTCTCAGAGGAGCTGTTTATTCAGATTTCTTAACATCTCGAAATACTCAATTTCAGTAGTTGGTGGTTTTGTGTTTCCACACTAGTTGAATGCGGAGGAAGATCTTTGAGCACCCCCTGTTGGTTGAATTTTATTTTTATATCAAAAGTCCTGATGTTTCTGTTCTATTACAGCACAAACCAAGAAATGTCAACAAAACAAGTTGGTCTAACAATGACTCCCAAATACCTGAACTGACACCAAGACAGCAGAAAAATCTAATACACAATATGTATTTTCAGTAATACTGTAATGTGCCTATGATTTAAATAATCACCAGTTAAAAGAGAGTAAAATTCCTTTTTTTTAAGTGTTCACTTAAATCCTAATTATAAATGCATATACAGCTGCAACATATACTTTACATATTAATGTGTCTTGATTAGGCTGATAATCTCATGACTTCTTTGGTTGTACATGCTCTGCACATGCATATACACTCAAGGTGCTCATTTCCAGCAGAAGTGAACATCTGAATAAGTTAATTCTTCTCCTTTTCACAGAGTAAATCCCATTATTCAGCGTAGGTCATATAGGAACAAATTGTTTAATAGGCCTTTTTCACAGCAGACGTTTTTCATTTGCATAGTGCATTGTCATTCAGTGTGCCTATAGCAGAAATTAAAGAAGCATAATAAGGACTACATAGCTAACTACATAGCAAAAGCACAGATGTTAGTGATCAACAATGACTCTGTTCAGATTAGTTGAGCCAGCATACAAAAAATATTTAAAACTATCAAAAGTCTATGGTTCACTTTGGGAAGTGGTCAGCAGGAAGTTAACATAATTTGATGTAAATAAATGCAAAAAGACACTGTTCATTAAAGGTTTATGCCAAACGTAAAAAGAACAATCACACTCCCTCTTAACAAGGAGTAACTTTTACCAGTTTCACATTTAAGCTTGAAAAAAACACACCCCAACGGTCAAAAGGCCCCTGGAGGGAAAAGGAGCACTTCCTCTTTTTTATAATACGTCCTGATGAGGTCAGCTGATGCAGGTAGTGAGTCAGGTAGTGGGTAAACAGATCAACTTACTTTCCACTTCATTTGTGTAATATTCAACTAAAGTTGTGTAGTTTTTTATTATTCAGTTGTGTTCTGTGTGTATTTCAATGTGTGCCCATACAAGGATGCTGCACCTAAAATCAAACAATTAATTAAGCAAAATATCAGCTAAGTGCGGGGGCCCTCAGGGTCAAAGCACAGCATGTGCCACCACTGCTACAGTATCCAGTTTAAATCCTGGATACGTCTAGAGGCTTGTGTGTTTTCACTGCAAACTTTCTCACAGCCAAGGTCTTCATTTATCACAGCATGAAGAAAACACTTATGTGAGTAATGAAGTTAATTGTGGCTCTGATCAGTGAGCCACACTCAGCTCCAGGGCCCTGGATCTGGTACACCTGAAAAAGAAAAAACACAGCATTTTATTACATACACAAATACATATAAAAAATAAAGATTGTTGTACCTAAACAAAAAAAACATATTTTATTGATTTTGTTATTATTATATTGGTTTTAATGTTTTATGTGTTATTGTTGAAATTATTTTATCTGTGCTCTGCTGCAAACTGAATTTCGACTTGTGGGACAATAAAGCACTAAACTGAACTATAAAGAAAGCATTCAAATTACACATGCACCATCACCTCTTATGACATGTTAGTTATGTTTGAGCATCTTGATCCAAATATTAACTAAATATTTATTCATAAAAAAAAAAACATTATTTCTCTAACATTTATTGCTCCCCATGATGTGTTTGTACACATCTAACCACTAGATGGTGTTGTTGTTGTACTAATACTGGCCATAGCACTGATCATAACCCATCACAGTAAAGATGGTGGCCATGGTGATTACAACTGAGGTGGATGTATCATGTCTAGATCACGTGTTGAGAAATATAAACACAGTACATGGAGGTATCTGACTTAAAAGGCCTTTTTCACAGCAGACACCAGCTGGTGTCACCAATAACATTAACACAGACTCAATGCTGTTTGAGCCATGACAGCAGACACTGTAGCACTGACTTCTTCACATAAACATGTGATATTCCCACTGTGAGAGACCAAAATGTCTACTGTTTGGCATAAATAATATATCTGCAGCTTTCTGAATATTTGCAGCATCTGAGGAATCTACAAAGGAATCTACAAGAGTGGCACTCAGTGGATACCTCGGCCAAGGCCACATGATTGTCTACTTTTTGATAGTATAATGTTTTTTTAAAATCAGCAAGTATGATAACCAAGACTATTTATTTACCTCAACTGAGGTAATAATTGAGTAATGTTTGAAGATACAGCAACTCCTTGCAATGGAACTTAATTAGATGTCCTTGTCCTATCAGGAGAGATTATCAACAGAAACAAGATGGAGTGATACAAGAAGGCAAAGACTCTTTCTTTTAAAGAAGTGCACAGAATATTTACAATATATTAATTCTGGGAATGATGGGTGGCCCATATTCACTTTTAAATAAAAAGGAACAGACAGTAAGAGATCTGTGCTGTTTCACCACCAGCTCTGCTCAACCTTAGATTCTCTTCAGATTCTTGGTGCATGAAGGTTTCTAAACTCTGCACTTTCTAATGCAACATCCTGTGTGCTGAGTGGAACCTTGTGGCTGTTGTGTGTGTTTGTGGGCAAGTGCCAAGTGACTCTACGGTGTGTTTTTGCCTGCATGACCACAGAGACACAGAGAGGGAGGGGAAACATTTCAGTGAAATGTTCTCGAATACATGTGGAGCAAGGGTTTGCCATGAGGGCCCTGGAATGAAATAAAATGATGAAATGAATGAATATTGAATGTTAAAATAATAAATAAGTGAGATTGTGTCTTTTTTTAGATCTCAGCTACCTTTTTGGGAAGTTATATTCCCGAATTTACTTGGGGTGCCAGGTTATTTTGGTCTTTTATTACCTTTCCGATTTATGCCCTTCTGTATTCCAACCAATTGTTCAGTGTTGTGTTGCACAAACCATGTGTTTTCCTGTGCTGAAGAGGACTCTATAAATAAAGTTATTATTATTGATAGATAGAAAGAGAAATGAGGACAAAAAAAGAGAAAGTGGTTGTTTGTGGGTCGGACCCCCTCTGGGGGCTTGCTCAATGAAACATCTGCCACGGGTAGTGACCTTTGAGACCCACCCTCCGCTGCTCTGTGTTCCTGCAGCCAAACTGAGAAAGAGACAGAGCTGAGATATTAGTGAAGACTTTACAGCTCAACCCTGCAGGGACCCACCACCATCACCACCACCATCACCATTATCACCATCACCATCATCATCTAACAACCTTTCCTTTTCCAGCCTGTGCGCGCGCATTAGCAGCTGTCTGGGTTTGAGAGGCGGGTGCGCGCGCCCAGTAGAGCAGCATATAGAGACTCCCCCCGTGTGGAGATTATACCGCAGCTCTTGGCCATCTTGTATCAGACAGGATGAGACTCTGAAGAAACTAAATTAGCTGTGAGCTAAAGAAGAAGAAGAAGTAGGAGAAGAAGAAGCGGGGGTTTGTTTCTTCTCTCCCGCTGACAGACACCGCAGAGGCACAAATCGGGTCCGTGTGCGTGCGTGTGGGTGCGTGGGAACTGAAAACACCTCGTACCTCGAGCTGTGGATTATTCCGGGGACACCGCACTGGAACCATGAGCTGGGGGTCGGAGCTATGGGTGAGTCCTGCACTCGAACCAGACGTGTACGCGGACACGGGTGAAGCTAACGGGCGTGTGTGGAGGACGCAGCGGCTCCATTTTTCTTTTCATTCGCCGCTAAAACGACGGTTTGCTCTGCGCCGCTCTGTGGATGTTCATGTTAGCCGACAGGGGGCTAATTTGTAGCGGTGATAGCCAGAGCGTGTGTGTGTGTTGTGTGTGTTTCTCTAACGTATATGTGTTGATATTCACTTAATATCTGTGTAACATTGCGTTGTTAGCAAGACAGGGGCGTCCAGAAACACACGCAGCTAGCTCCACATCCATTTTACGCCACGCTCTGCACGCAAACGCACACCCCCTCACACCGTGCTGCTCCGGTTGTGTGTTCGTGTTGTGGTGACACTTGTCGTCTGCAAGCGTCTGGGAAACGTGTAACAAGCTGCTGCATCTCACAGGTTGTATCGTCACTGCCATCGGAGGAGGTGGAAAATCCTATGATTTTCATCAATAGCGATATAACAAGTTCAGTACATATCAATATATTGTTTATGACCTGCACAACATGGTGAGGAGACATGGCACCTAATTGGCTTTAATGTTATACCTCAGATATGTAAATATTTCGTTTTTTAGCTGGAGCTTGTCAACAAAGGATGACTTGACGTTTATCGTGATAATTATTGATATTGACTGGAAGGAACTTTTTAAAAATCTTTATTACATGTGTTTCCAAATTGCCCTGTTCTAACATTGAGTTCTCCAACTTCCCTGATTTTACTTCTGTAGTTCAGTACAACCTGTCAATAAACACCATAAGAGAAATTGGACATGTCATTACAGAGATTAAGCGGTGTGAACATTTTGTATCACGAGTATAGTGACCAAAAAGATCACATTTCGGAGTATTTTCATGGTAATGGGGTAATGTTCATACTTATTCAAAATAAAATCAATATAGAAGCGTGTAACACTTTGTCGATTGTTCAACATTAACATTTTAGACGATCAGAAGTCATTCAAGAATATGATAATGCAAAAGACAGCAAATTAGACTTACTGGCTCCAGACTTAAAGACAATTACTTACCGAACTTCAGACAAGTAGCAATAATGATGTCACTGACACTTCCAACTGCTACTTATTAACAATCAAATCTCAATGGTAATTAGTGTAATCAAAGATTGAAATGGTGCAACTAACTGAAACCAGTAACCATTTCCCCCCATCTTTTTAATTTCATTCACACTTGACTATTTGCATTAACAAATGAATCCTCCATAAATATCACAAATCAGGGTCACCACCTTATTAATGTTTGATTTTATTCATCAGGCAACCAGGGCATACCACTGTTTGTGAGCAACACTAGAAGACAAAGCAGGAGCCGAATGACCTTACTGCAATTCATTCCTGTGCTATGATGTCACTTCTTATTTTCTAAACCCAACTTACATTGACATTGTATTAGCTCTTATCAAACCGTTCTGCTGTGTCAGTGGTCATTTCCACTATACTTCCACAAACTGTGAACTGCCGCATGGTAACGGTGAAGATTACAGGAGTGTGTCAAACTATTTTTACGACTTGATAATGAGCGGGTGGGTTGGAATTCCTGCTGTCAGGGTTTTGTTTCAGTGTTCTATGTTGTTATTTTGTTGTGGAAATGATTCGCTGGGAAATCATTCTGCTGTCTGTGTTCTGACAAACAGAGGTGAACAGAGGCACTGGCTTGTTGTTGAAGGATTCACAGCATAGTGACTGAATATGTGTGTACTTGTGTGTCAGTGCAAGTGTGCATGAGTCTATGCGACATGTGTGAGTTACTACATGGAGTTTACATTTCAACCTGCAGGAGGGGACACATTTTTCCATTCTATCTTTTACATGGTTTGTTCAGTTTAATAGATGACCCTATTTATTGACCATCACTGACCCTGCACAGCACCGGATCACACTTCTTTCAGTGTAGAGCACTTGTTTTTTTTTTAAATAAAACTGACATCTTAAGTTAGAGTTCCTTCTCCTCTACCAAGCAGCAAAGGGGTCTGGAGAGTATTGAGTGAGGGATGTGTTTTCCATTCTAAGAAAATTAACAAGGGGGGGGCACTCCCTGAATTCTCCGGTAATTTGCCTGGTCCAAAGTTCACAGACAAAACCACTAGTGCCCCACATTCTTTGCATTTTCCCCAGTGTTGTCAGTGTAGTTTTACTTCTGCAATGCTTGACCGAGAAATTCTGCAGCCCAGGTAGTCATGCAAAGCGAACATGGCCTTGAGGTACTTTACAGGCTTTCATGTGTACCTTGAGTCTGGAAAACGTTGTGTGCAAGTTTTTTTTTTAAAAACAGAGCCTGAGCTTGTGCAGAATAATGTATTACAACCAGATGCTGGCTTTTTTTCCCTTGCAGGTTGAATGGAATCCAGACACTTGTTGCTTTAATCTTAGTTCCCTCTATAGGGCAGAGTGGTTGAGCTGTAACTCTGCAGGTGGCTGTTGCTACTGGAGAATGCACACGGTTTATTTTTTGTTGTCCTAAACAGAAGATCTTAAAATGACATCAGCACTGTGGCAGCACCCTCATTTACATGCAAAAGAAGAGCAGGATGTTGTAGGTTGTGATTAAGTTACTAGGGCTACAACTAAAAACATTAACAAATTAATCTGCCAGTTAATTTATTGATTAATCAATTTATGAAATCAAAAAATTGTTAGCAGTTGATTAATTGTCTGCCCATCAATGGGCTGATTAATGAACTAAGTAATCACAGCAGTAACATTATAACAACATTCAAACAACAGTCATTTTAAAGGCAAGAGCCAATATTTTGGACTTTAAATTTAAACTTTATTTTTACAGTGTTTGTGAATTAGTGAGATACAAAAGTTGAGACGTGTACCATGACAGATAAAAGATGAGGCACAACACGCATCATACATTTTATCATGCTCATCCTGTTCTCTCTGCAAACAGGAAGGTACATTTTTTTCAGTTAGTGAGGTCACAGAGGTTTCTCAATCTCTGAAGCAGGCCACGCTGTGATATTCTTCCCCATAACTGTTTAATAACTTGGGAATCGAAATTTTATTGATGTTGAGTTTGAGCTTAACTGAATCAAATTGACATTGATCAAGTATTTGAGTGGATGAATATTGGTTGGTTAAATGACTGGAAAAGAGAGCTCACATTCACATAAACAAAGGAATAAACAGAAATGAGTGTGGTGGACCTTTATTGTTTAGGCCTTGTGAGTCACCATGAGTAAAGCGCCACATTCAGTTGATGGACTCCAAAAAGTGGAATGCCTTTGGTGAAACATCATCACTGATTACAGTCCTCACTGTTTTCTTAAAGAGAGACTCTGGGGATGTTTGCATGAAAATTATGATCATCACAGTCCCATCATTACCAACATGGCACCAACAGAGGCGGTGTCATTACATTGTAACAGCAGAGTGTTGTTGAGATTCTTCAGAAATGCCACTTCTTTTTGTGCAAGCAGAGGAAAAAGTACCAATGTGCATGTACAGTAAGGACCCATACCCCATCCACATGAGGCTTTTATGAACAAACGCTACCAGGAAGAAGGAAGTTGACTGTGGTGAAACGTCTGACTGTTTCTCTGCGGAACAAGAGTTAGAAAAAAAAGGGAAAACGTTTAAATTAGTATTTTCTAATTAACTATTTAAGGCATTACACACTGAATTTAACCATTCTAAATCGAGCTCAAATGTTTCTAAGGAAGTCTGAAGAAAGGGAGACCGCAACACCTCGGAAGTATTTCTTTTTGGGGCTCGGATGTCAGGGCTTGAACTGACACTGTGAACAGCAGCTCTAGGTGCCACTAACCAGGCCAAACTTGTATTGTGAAAGGAAATCAAACAGACAGGTGGTTGTGCCACACACACGTACACACACACAAAGCAGATCAGATAAAAAGTACAGGTAAAACAATGTGACCACTACACCTATGACACACTGTGAAGGTTTCACTTCTCCCCTGTGTATGTTTTGGGAACTGGGTGTAATCTATATTTGGCAGTTTCCCTAACTCCTCATATATGTAGCATGTAAAACAGAAGTTTCTGCTACACAAATTACTAATGAGGCAACATGTACAAGTCTGAAACTCTTCTCAAAGAGCAGCAGCTTAAGGTGAGTTAAACCAGCACTGGGGTCTTCAGAATTGGTGCATGGGTGGTCCCTTCCTGAACCTACTTTGACAGTTAGATGGTGTGTTGCTTTGTTTATTCGGTGTCAGCTGAGGCGTAGATATCTGTCTTACCACCAGGGAGAAATTCACTCGTCTTTATAATTGTCATGTCAATCTGTTGCCCATCAACCCTGATGTAACTGAAAAGGAAAAGTGGTATTGTCTGCAGAGGCCTTTTAAATGTCACTCGTTTTTGTTCTTGTCATTAAGTACTTTGCCAGAGGGGCCACAGACAGAAACCTTCACAACTTTGTGGTCTGTCTTGTTTGCATGGATGTTTAGCCATGCATGCACAGCAGTGAGACGTCAGGGTGGATATCCTGATTTACATTTTTATTCTGCATTTAAAAAAAGTGTTAGACTGATATTTCCTCAGTGCCTGCCACCCCCCCCTCAACCTCATCTCTTGCTGCTCACTTGACATTCAGGCCACTTCCAGAGCTGAAACCCGAGCTAGTTTGTTTCCTTCTGTCAGTGTGTAGGACTCAGGAGGGGGTGAAAGACTGAAACATTTGGCAGACTTCGACAGACCTGTACCCTCTCACCCCCTCCACATTAAATCTTATACTCACTTCCACCGACCTGCTGACTCAGTGAAACTACCCCAAGCCCATTTTCTCCTCACCTCTTTTCTTTGAGCTCCTATGTGACGGTAAAATGGAGATGAATGAATCCACATTAGATCTGAAGGCTCCAGACTGCACCCTGGGGAGTAAAGAAAAGAGATAATGGAGACAGAAAAAGGGGGTAGGTGGTGGGGTATTCAAGCAGAGAAGGGTCACAATGACAGATGTAAGATATGCAGATGAATTGCTATAAAGAAAATCTTTTGTTATGTTAATTGCCAAACTATTTTGATCATCAATTAGTCATTAAACAATTTCCTGAAAGCAAAACACCCATAAATTGATAGTTACAGCTTCCTGAGTGAGAGAGCTTACAGCTTTTTAGTGTGTTAACATTGTAATGATTTGGATTTCTTTGGGTTTTTCAGTGTTGGCCATAAATAAAACAAGATATTTAAAGAGATCTCCTTGCGCGCTTGGATTTGTGACTTGCATATATGCTTATTTTTCTATGTTTTATTCAATGATTAATGTAGATATTCTTTCCAAGTGTAGTCCTCCACTTCCTCCAAACTGAATAGGGCAGGTCAGCTATTTTGTCATCTTCTCTGTGAAAAGGTGACTCATTCCTTCCCGCCACAGACTACTGGAGCCTCTAATTTTTAGTCATGGCCTTTTCTGTTATTTGTATTATCAGCCTCTAATCACTGCTGCAAAATTATAGCTTTGATGGGCCTCAGTCACATGACCACTGAAATTCTGTCACTTAAAGCCATACACACTTCCGTGTTCTGTCAAATTGTCTGTCGTCGTTTGTTTCCCCTAACACAGTATTGAAGTAACAGTAGCATAAAGATGTTACTGCTTTGTTGGCTGTTAAGTTGATATTTAAAGTGGAGAATGCTGCATTTTTTATTCAGTGTGTGCTTTGAAACCTTTTCAAATTGTAGGCAACACAGTGTAGCGTATTATAAAGTAGTGGCAGTGATACCCAAAGTGTCTTGGTTCACATTTGGTGGCTGGCTGTATAGGTCATTAACCCCGCCTCCTCTATGTTAGTGGATTGGACATGCAGACTTGTTCTCAAAGATGTCAGTTATATCACACTTAAGTGTTAATCAAATGTTTTTGTATCCACACAATGTTTGCAATAAGTTTAGTTTTAGCTAGTTGATGAAGTCAAATGTCATGATTGGCAGTTAAGACTGACTTAATGGTTAAGCACATGCATCATTGGAGCTTAATAATGCGGCTCCATCCAGACTCTGGTTCCAAATGATGCAATCGGCCTTTCCTATCCAGGATATTTTGGCTTCATTTCTGGACTGTGGAAGGAAGTGGAGATACATCATCCATCTTTATACAGTCTATGATATTATACTACAGAAAAAACAATGCTTGATGAAAAAAACACATACTAATGAAATGTGTTTTAGTTGCATTTAAGTTTATTTATTAAAGAAAAAGAAATATATATGAATTGTTTTTCAAACATTCTAATATCTACTTAAATTAAGTCACAAATGAGCAGGAAACATTCCAGAGAGTGAAAGGAAATAATAAAAGTTGTTATGCCTGAATGTAATCAGAATTTTGATTTTCTTTTATCTGTGCAGACATTTCCTCTAGACAGCAAATATATATGACAGCTCAGTCTTTGATACAGCTATCTAGCAAACACATCCACCGCAAGTGTGTGTGCCAAAGTGCTAAAGATACTAGTCTAAACTTTATTGCCTCTGTTATTTCAGTTCTCCATCCGTCATCTTTTGTGATCATGCAGTGAGGGAAAGTTTCTTAGGCCAAGAAACACTTAGGTTTGCTGCCTTTGTCACAGTAATGGTCTGTTGTTTTGCTTCCTACAAATATACCAGATGTGGTCAACAGACACCGTCTGTGTTAAGAATTTCAGTCATTACTTTATGGCTGCATGATGTGAAATGAGTCAAAGCCACCTTAAAAACTTGCTCATGCAGCCATGCTTTTACCACATTTCATATCATTTTTTCCACTGCTTGAAAATATGAACTGCCAAAGAGTGGTCATGTATTTACTCCAGCCTCCCTCATACGTCACGCTGACTCACTTGCCTCCCCCAGGCTCTCTGAGACAGATGTTCATTGATACACATTTATTGCGATATAGGATGCAATACCTACTCAATAAACTGTATGTTCGCTTACAAATCACTGGTTGCTATACAAGTGTATTAAACACAATGAATTTTTTGAGTTGACTAACCTTCTTTTTGACATTTAGGTAGCTCCATCTTTACTCATATCCTGAGATGAGGCGTGTCAGGGTGAAATCTCAAGTCCTCTGAGGCCTCCTTGCCTTCAAAATAGGATTGTAAAGATTCTAGCAATAGTATACATTTTTTTTGTTGTCTTCAATGGAGAATAGAGCTGTGGCCTCCCAGGTCCTTGCAGGTCAAAGTGTTCAGTAGAATAAAAGCAGCCAAGGAACTCAAACAGCAAACTGTGTGGTGTAAGAGGTGGAGATCCGATATTATATTTTAATCTCTCGAGCTAAACTCCCAGGAATTAAACATGTGTTCTTATTCTACAAAATTATTTCATTGAGTTCATTATTTTGGATTAAATGTGAGAGAGAGTGAGACAGTGTTGACTGTAGATCACATGAATCATCCATAGAGAAGACCGTGACATTTCAGTTCAGCCTTCATGGTCTCGAAGTCCCCCTCATTCAAGGGCTGTGGAAACAGCGCCTTCTTAAGGCAGCCCCTGAATTAGGACACAGCTAAATAGAAATGCAATACATGGTTGGCACATCGGCCACCTATTGCAGTATGTACTGTATGACTTCATCTTCGGGCAAGTGATTTGACTCTTATCATTTGAAGCTAAGTCATTAAGCTGTAGCTTGTGGGTAAGGGGTCATTACAGGAAGAGAAGCCACTGACGGAAAAAGCATCAGACAGATCTATTTATGATGCAAAACTGTGAGCAAGATACATAGCTCGGGTCGGTGTATGTGTACAACACAACTATGTTTAATCTGGTCTCTCATTTACTAATATCATGTTTACATATACACTTAATTTTAAACTAGTCCTGTTTGAATGTTTTTTTTTCAAAATTCGTCAAGATCCATTAAAGCTTTGATTACATTTATAGACTGACATGTATAATACACATATACACTGACACATAGTGGTTAAACTTGTAATATCCATGTAATATTATCATTCTGATGGACTGGCCTATCACAGACAAATCTGGATTGCTTCCAACTCATTAAAAAAATAACCAAGGATGGCTTTCACTTGAAGTCAAACACACTATAATGGAGCAATTTCGAATAAAGAGTCACTGCAGTTCTCTCATATTGTGCAAAGATTTCCTTGATTTCAGAGAAAATGTTACATAAGAATTAAAGAGCTTTATCCTTCAAAATGAACAAACGCAAGCAGCTCAACAGGAACAATGGCTAATGTGTGCTTGCTGGCCGAGCAGGATTAATCCACCTAACAGCCTATTGGGCGGTGAAGGCAGTTACAAGGGAGCTGTAGTAATCAGATTAATAATGGCGTCATTTAATCAGGTTCTGTCCTGGTTAAATGATTTCTGTTGTTCCCTCTCATTACACCTTGGGTTGTGCCTGGAGTCTGTGTGCTACGAATGATGAACATTTTCTTGGAGTGAGGCTATATGATGTGTTTAGATCCAGTATTTTTGACCAAGACTTATTCCCTTGTGTGATATCCCACTGAGATGGATTAACTTCACTGTGGACTTTGTTTTTTCTACTTTGACAAACATGACCATGTTGCGCAGAAAGAGTGAGTTTTTTGTTTTCCTGGAAAGCGTTCGTTTTATGAAATCAGAAAATGAAGAGCAAAAGGAAGAGGACCAGCTGAGCCCTTGCGAAGAGTATCTGCAGGTGCTACTGCAGATGAAAATGATCAGTGCTGTAAGTGAGCAGAGAAGTTATTCTTTCCATTTAAACACAGTATCATAAGTCAAGCAAGAGCAACAAAGGCTCTGTGCCAGTGACTCAATGTCTGTAGTATGTAGGGGTACAATGGTACATCATGACAAGAAGTGAGTTTCCCTTTCCATTTGTAAAATCAAGAACTTGTTGCACACTTGCTCATTCATTTTACAAGGGGCAGAGCCGAAAGAAATGCTGCAGTTAAAGTCTCTTTTTGAAGTAAAGTGAAAGAGTTGAGCACTCTTCCCGTCACAGTGACTCACAACCGAGAGGTGGCAGTTTCATGTCACGTAACCACCATAAGAACGTTTGATAAAGTGAAGTAATGACTCGCACGTGGTCACTGCTCACAACTCTTGCATGACACGGACAGAGGTACAGGGAGTTAAATACCAACTGGGACATGTACTGGCAGGCCCAGACTAGAAACATTTTAAGGACACAAGAGTGCGATATGCGTGTGTGCATATACCAACACGCATTCTTAGATTTCAGACAGGCAGCGGCGTTGTTTCTATAAATATCTACATGGCATGCAAACAAGAGCCTTTACACCTAAGGTCACCCACCGCCCCAAACAGCTGTTCATATTTTGGAGAAAGTTTGTGAGTCTGTACATGTGCATGTGGCATTTGCCTGCAAGTGGACGTGTGCACGTTTAGTTCTTTCAGAGCACATCACCTAACAGCAGTCAATTGGTGGCTGACCCTTAATAGTGTTGGTAAAAATGTGTCAGCTCAGTTAATAAAGTTTGGCTTGTATTTAGCAATATTGCAGTCCTTAATTAGCATACAGAAACAAAAAAAATGTTGCAAACAAATGAGATTGAGTACACTCTGCTGGAAAATAACACACTTGCATCAAGATATATAGGGTGAGTGTACAAATAAGTCATAGTCAACCTTTAATAACCTGAATAGAACAAGCTGTAGGCAGCTATTCAAGCACATCATCATTGTCAGTCTTTGTTTATGTGTGTGCACATGCGTTTGTGACCACTGTCTCTTTTCCTGTGACTCATCTCCGACACATGGGTTACACCGGGCTATGGCATCCTTGTTCTGCGCCATCTTTCTCTGACAAAGCCTGTTGTGTGTCCAAGAGAGGGCTTGGCATCGCCCCCAAATATTTGTTCTTGCTGCTTAACACCCACTGTTGCAAGATACAGTGAAGTGGCGCATTGACCAACTCAAGGACAACAGTATTTTTCAGTTGTTCTGCTTTATTGAACACAGAGCATTAGGCATTTTCCACCTCTTTGCTTTATTCGTCACAGGAGAACTAGTTTCTTCTGGAATGATTGGGCTATTTATTAGTATCTGAATTGGCTTTTCTCACCTTTCTCATTCCTAAAGCAGTTGTGGGATTGTCAGCAAACCAGATGGCTAAAATAAGTAATTTATGCTGTCGCACAAATTCCTACACACAAGAGAATACAAAAATCAGTGAATATTCTCAGTCATTCAGGTCATGGTGCCTTCAGGAGTTGTACAAACATATAGGGAACAGGACTTGCTTGTGTTTCTTTCAGAAGAAGTAGAGAATATAAAAACTATACTAAAACCAGGCTTGAATATGAGGCAATCAGTGCTTACACCTTTCCTTTATCTCAAATGCTTAAGTACATGTTCTGTGTGGGGGCTCAATCCACTGAAAAGAAGTCAAGCTCAGTTGGAGGGATTTGAGTTCTTCTTCTGAGTTTGCCAGGGTTCAGATGTTTTTCAGCACAAGCACACCCCCTCCAAAACTTGCCAACTGTCCTTGCTCAACACATTGAGAAAGAAAAAGACAAAAGCATCTATAGGCCTTTTCGCTCCATTGTCCTCCCTCTGGCAGAACATCTGTCCCCTCAGCCTCTGTGGATTAACCCCTACTCTGGCGTGACGTCTACTTTTCTTCATCTCAACGTGTTACCTGTCAAGAGCTAGATCTCATTGTCACCACTGATAAGATCTGAAAGCTTTAAGCTAAGTTTGAAAAGTGATAATTCTCATTTTTATTCGGTTCACAGTGATCTCAGTAACATTTACATGGGCATGCAAATGCCATGTAAATTATGTGTTGGTGTTCAAGCAGTAACTATGTCACGTCTGTACTCTTGTTCAGTCAGGCACACAATGCAAAAATGTTTAATAATAATAATAATAAATTCTAATACATATCTGAGAAAAGAAAAAATATCAAATATCTGAAAACATACTGACATTCTTTTTTAGGTGGCAGGCATCCTAATGATGGAATAAATTTAAGTTGAAGTATGTTTGAATGGTTTTTTGTTTTAATGGTTCATACATGTGGGTGGGCAGCATGGCTGTCTGCATTAACATATTTATGAAGAAATTAGTGGGCAATTTCTTTTTCCTGTAACCTGTATATTCCTTGCAGCTGACCAATGAAACAGCTAATTATTTTCTCTCTTCTGGTGTTTCTAATGGTGTATTGATTTTTGCTGTGATCACCAGAGCAGCAAACCAACCTTGCAGAGGTGGTAAAGCTGCAATAAAACAAGAAATGTCCCCTGGAGCATTTGTTCAGAGGTTTTAAAACAACACAGTCCTGTTTAAAGTCATCTTATGACTTTTCTTAATCAAGCAAAACAGTCTGTTTTTGAAGGTCGTTATCTTTTCTTGTATGTCTTGAAAAGATGATTTTATCTTGTGTTTTATTTCCTAATCCCAATTCCTGCTAACTGTGAAGGACCGTTATTACTCTATACTGCCCTCTGTGGTAGAAAAGAGAACAGAACGTTTGAAAAACTGGAACTAAGATATGTACTGGATTTGTGGTCAAGCGTCACTATATTTTTCTGAGAGTGAAAATTACACAGATTGCTAAAGCACATGTGTATTTTATTATCTCCATCATGTTAGATAAGCTATAAATTAAGGGAAAGTTAGAAGTATTTTATTTTACTTTTATTAATTTACATTTGTCAACATAGAATAGTTTATTATACATTTGTAACAGCCAGGAATAATCTATTAGCATTAGGCTGTACAATTTTACTAACTCTTAAATCAGACTGATTTAAATATTAAAGATGTATTCCTAAAGATACATATAATGACCATTCATTGATTATTAACTGTAGCTGTTGTGGGGCATATATGACCAAGACATGGAAATCTCATGAGACCATGCTTGTCTGCTCCAGTCTCATCTCTGTCTTGTTCTATTCCATTTGTGTTAAACAGAGAGAAAAGAGAAGCCCCCTGTTGTAGGGATAGAGGTCAATGGGCCCTATGGTATGTCTCTGATCTGGAATGGTAGCTAAATAATGTGCATTAGTTCAGATTAACGGGCAGTCCAATACATTAAACTTGCACCATAATCCCCATCAGCAGTTGGGAAGGGTTGGAGGTCAGGATGCTGATCCTTCAACAAACGTGTATTTGTGTTTTGTTTATACGGCACATGAGCAACCTATATTTATGTTCACTAACTGTAAGGTTACATGTCTCCTTTGTACTCAGTTTGAGCCTGCTTCCCATTTCCTGGATCGTAAAAAATATTTTGCTAAGTAGTTATATTTATTTTCCTTCATGTACTACCACAATAGTACGCTCATCACAGTGAGTGGGATTGTATCCTGAAATAACAAGCAGAGTGGGGCTGGTCTGTCCCCTGATGGGATCCCCCGCTCATTCCCTCCTGCAGAAACAAGGTCAGGTGTCAGGAGGCCCCAGATGACAGAGTGGAAGTAAGAGCAGGAGCAGGAATTATTAGTCTTTGGTAACAGGCCCATAAGGAAGGGGGGTCACAAAAACCTATGTGCAGGTTTGACTTTTTGACTGTATAATTTGCAGACAGTGCAAACATGTTAACGTGATAAATTGGAAAAGGGATTCATTTTACACACTTTTTGAAATTGATCTTTTCCCTCTGAGAATATTTTTATAAAAGAGAATAGTCACATCTGTCCTTGGCATCCTGCTTCTCAAGAAACAGAAAACTGAAGATAAATTAAATGAATGGAAAACTATGTAGCTCAGCCTCTGTGTTTATAGTTAACAGGATCATGGTACATTTAGCAATGTTGAGAAGCTGCATCATAACATTTCAATACAGTTCATGTTTTTTATTTATATTTCCCTTCATTTGAATCTTTCATCATCACTTTCGTAATTTCGGTCTAGCATTTCTGTTTTTCAGGGCTGCAATTTATTCTTTTCAGTTTCAATTAATCTGCACTTTATCTTATCATTAAACAATACATATTTAACAATGATACAAACTAGATACAACCATAAACAGAAACCACAGTTAAATTCACTGGAGCCATATTTTTATTTGCATCTGTAGCACATTGCACACACTCATAAATATCAGTCCCTTCTCATCCAGATCCATCAATTAGTCTTAATGAAAATGTAGTAAAACACCATATCTTGCAATGTTAAAATAATTCCTGTATCTGCCCCAAAATATTATTTCTTGGCCCATGTCCCATCCTTACACCAAGTTTCATGATAATCTATTTATTTATTTTTTGGAGGTAATCATTGCTAATTGTTTCATTTCTGAATTTTCTAGCTTTTGTCCTCTCTGTCTTGAATTCCAACCATTTACTTATAGATTTGTGATCTGCTCTCAAAATGTATAAATTGTATGGGGAAAGGTCCTTTACAAGCTAGAGTGGCTCAGACGAGACGACTTTACTGTGTCTGACACAGTTTTGTCTTCTCTGATATAGCCCTCCCTCTGATACATCATTTATTAATCTGCTCTCTCTCTTGTTGCTGGGGAACATCTGTGTGTGGTGGATTTTCCATTTTACTCTTGTACCTGCCTTCTCTGTCCCATCCGACATCAGCAAAGATTCATGGGCTCCGTGACTCATCATGTTACAGATCATAACCTTTATGGTGTTGTCTCATTTCATCAATATATATATATACTGTATGTTTATCACATTTAAAATACAACAAAGGCAGCGACAGAGTTCATGAGGCCCCAGCAGAATAGGCTATCCCCCCTCCAAATCTAATCCCCTCCCATGTAATCCCGCCTCTTCTGTCCTTTCAAGCCCCCCCTCTCTGTTTTTCTGCTCGCTCTCTCTCCCATACTGTCCTCCTCTCCCATCCCACTTATTCCACCTTACGCCTGATGGAGCATTAAGCCTGAATGCTGTGGGCAGCCGCGGCCTCAGATTCAGAGTGGTGTGTGTGTGTTTGAGAGAGTGAAGCTGTGCTGCATCGGTTCCTCCCTTGCTCTCTTCTTCCTTCTTCCAGACATTTGGGAAAATACTTGCTGCCTCTGTACAGTTTCTTTGTTAGCTAGTGGGAGAGGGGTCAGCGGACATTGTTCCCAACCCACTCTCACTAAACTGCACTTGCTCCACTTTGGGTACCTGGGAAACGTGGATGCCTTCTTTACCCTAACCTCAGCCCTTTGTTCTGGAAGAAGACGAGTTGAATGGACTTTTACTAGATTTGGATGTTTCCAAAGGGTCCACATCCCACACGCTGGATAAGATGGTGCCACTGCAAAAAAGGGTAATCTGAGTTATTTGTGCGGAGGAGCGTGTGTGTGTGTGAGGGGAGGATTTCATGTGCATGATGTGGCTGCAGTGACGTGTTTGAGCATTTTCCTCCCAGAGCAATTGTAGTTTGGTGATTATGAAGTAAATGCTGTTTGATGAATTTAATTGGCACATGGTGTCTGAGACTGAGCATGCTCCTGAGAATTAAAGGGGAAGAGGTGCTTGTTGAAGAAGAGAGAAAAAACAAGAAATCGACGTGTGATAGCAGAGAAACAGAAAAACATCAAAGAGGCATAGGAGGGGCCTGTGTACTTCAGTAAAATTGTCTTAATTGTTTGGTTTTATCTTGTCATTCTCCTGTTGAGTGGCTTGTTGATGAGTGATTGCTCATTGAAACTGACTAACAATGCAGACTGGGACCCCCCCTCCCCACTCAAAGCACTCCCTATTGTTTTTCTTGAGTGCTTCATTTGGAAGTTGTGAATTGAGTTTCAAAGGTGTAAAAGAGATCTTACACTTCATATGCTGACCATACGACAGATTTTTATATTGTGTTCAGCATGCTCTTATTTTAACCCTCCTCTAAAAAAGACATAGGTATGAATAAAGTGCTGCAGTACTGAGTAGGCTATCTTGAACGTTTTTCGCCACAACCACTTCCTCTGCATTGGATACGAAAGCAGAGATGTGACAGTGTACATCACACGATCTGCTAAGACTATCAGTTGAAACCGGTTTCCAGTGTCATGCAAGAAGAACTATTAGCTTAGAAAGAATCCAGACATGGTAGAAGAAAGGATGGGGGACTGTTGGAGCCAAACCAAGGTCGTTCTGTTTTTTGGTTCATCTCTATAAATTATACCAACACTGTCGTAAGACGATTGTTAAAAGTAACCATATAATTTTCAGTAAATCTTTACTGTGTGTGTGTGTGTGTGTGTGTGTGTGTGTGTGTGTGTGTGTGTGTGTGTGTGATGTAATAGATATTCCAGGTGAAACGCTGTCTTTTCTGAACTGATGAAATTCAAAACATGACCTCAGCCAACTAGTGGTTCATTTTTTCCTCACATGTCATGAGCGGATCATGAATAATGAGTTCAGCCTGAACAGCTGTATTTGGTTATCAGAAGTGTAGACTCTTAGTGTCTGATTTTAGGCTCGTCAGTGTTTCCCACAGAATTAGATTCTACTGGTGCTGATCAGTGCTGCAGGGGGATATTGCATATTGTGCATCTTTTAATGTAATACCAGAGAAAGCTTTCTTCTTTTTCTTTGGCAGACCTCACAACAGATTAAGGAACTCTGTTGTCACATCAGTTTTTTTTATAGTCATCACATTTCCAGTGGACGGGGTCATTCATGGGCCAAAGTCGCCAAAGTTGAAAGTGTTAAATGTCTGAACTGCAGCCAAGAGAGTGGGCCAGATGCTTTTGTCTGTTCAGTGACTGAGAATAAACACACTGACTGACATATGTGTGCATGCCTGACTAGTTTGGTTGAGAGGAGTCCTATGAACAATATTTCCATAACAAATGAGGCACAAAGCTGGAGTTTAATTTTCAGACATCATCTTAAATACTCAAATACCTTGATTAATTGTATTTGATGTAAATTGGAATGGACTACATGCAATAGGTCATACAATGCTATGCATCATCCTCATCAAGTTGATTAAATCTTTTGATATTCGCTTTCTGAAATGTAAATAATGATTAATGCCTTTGTACTTGAATGATTTAATCATTACATCGTCTTCTTCTTTTCTACAGGATCAGTTTGACAACTTGGAGAAGCACACACAGTGGGGGATCGAATTTGTGGAGAAGTACACAAAATTTGTCAAGGAGAGATCAGAGATCGAAACCAACTATGCAAAACAAATTAGGTGAGTGCTAAAGCCTGATATTTGGGGTTGTGTTGCAGTATAGTTACATCGACTGTTTCACATCCAGATGGCTTAGTTAAGAACCCCCCCCTTTCTACGGCAGGATCTGACCTACTGAAGTGTCCTTGAAACAAGAGACAGGATCCTCAGCAGCTCATTATAAAGCTGACCGTGACCTCTGACCTCCCTCTGGAGTGGGAAAATGAAATGAGATTTCCCCTATGGAGTGTTGTGTCTTAAGAGTTATATTATAATTAAAATTCAACTAAAAATCACTGTTGTTGCCCTGCAGTGAAACAGAATTGACTATTACAAGTGTAGAGGAGGACGTCAGCTCCCTCTTCCCTCCTTCTCTTTTTTTGGTTTTATAAGAATCACTACGTCTACCTCTCCTGTGTGTGCGTGCTGTCTGTTGTTGTCGCTGGATTCTGCCTCAGAGAAGAGGAAGTCAGGTTGTGGGGGATGGGGTGGAGCTTGTGTTACCATGGAGACTAGAAGGTATCAGCATTTTCAACCCCAGGTCTGACCCAGATTTCTCCCCCCCCCCCTCTCCAACCACAAGTGTCGGCCCCGCCCCCTTCGCTCCACACATATACACACACACACACACACACACACACTGTTTTTTAAGGGAAGTGATGTGAGCGAGCATCCATCCCTTCAGGCCTCCCGCATCCCGACACAGTGGGAGATACCGACAAATCCACAATCCTTATCTTTAAAGAGGCCACTACAATATGGCTAATGCTCTAAGTATTGACCCCCCCAACCCCCCCATTCCATAGTGACTAGCCAATACCAATCAAGCATTCCCAATGTAACCCACTGTAACTGATCCTCTACAGACCCCACAAGTCCGCTTTTTGAGAATTAAGTCAGCTTGAGATAATAGGACTAGCTGACTATGTTTACATGCTAGCATTACCCTCAATTAATGACAGTCACATAACCAAAAGAAATATACATACGTTCTTACAGGTGCTGTTTTATATTTGTGGATTGTTTGGATATCCCTCAAAAATATTATATGTAACAATTCTTAATTTAAATGTCGGAAAACATTGACATGTACACTTACCTCATCCAAAATACAATAAAATTTCCAACAATGTTGAAATGAAGAGAAATTGGTAATGGAACGTTTCAGTCATCTTCTTCTCTGTCATCTTATTTGGCAAACAATGTTTGACAAACAAACTTTTAGCAAATCAGCTGTTTTCCTTACACCTATCACCATTATTCATTGCCGTTTGCAGTCTTTTCTGTTGCTGAAGCTCTCCCATTAAGTTACATATTGTCCATTTCATTTATCTGTGTTTCTTTTTTGTCTTTCTATTTGCTTGGATTTGTTCACATCTGGATATTGTGGAAAATGAAAGCTTAAATACTTCCTTTTAAAGCCGACTAATTTGTTGTTTGGACAAATAAAAAACACCCTCCCATATTTACACTTGCACTTGAACACATGTAGACATCCCATGATGTAAATGGTCAGCATCTGTCTACAGCATGTTTGACAAAAGGACAGAGATGGACTCATCTTGCCAGGTTGGCTTTATTGAACTTCAGGCCCCACAGATGGTGCGGATGTTTTCAGTTACTGTGATTACCCAGAGGTCCTGCTGTCAAAGTGGGTCTGTTATCTAGCAGACACACACACACACACACAAAGCCCGGTACAAAATCTCAACATTTGTACACTTGTCAGAAGAGGCTAAAATGAGGAATTTAGGACGTGCAGGAAGGATAGTGTGAGTCATAAGGATTTCCTGTGTTTCTAACACACTATACTTCTTTGTTGTTGTGCTACTTGGCCAACTAATTATCCCTTTTAATCAACTTATGTTCCAATAAACTAAAATATTTGGGGATTTTGATTTAGTCGTCCTGTCTCTCATCTTTGTAGTTGGGGAGATTTTGATGTCTCTTCCTTCCATTTAAGTGACAATAGAACTTTTCACAGTCACAGAAAAAAATCCATGTGTTTTTGATATTTTTACTGAGGGGTGTATCCTGTATACTGGTACATTTACCCCTACCATCCACTCTACTCTGGAGTCAAACTGTAAAAGTCTTTAGATTTTAAACTCTGCCGGATTTGCTTCCTGATTGGTTCTTATCAGTTATGAGTCAACTATCAATTTTGAAGGCAAAACGTTGTTAACACTTACTGTTCCAACTCATCCTTGGTCAAAGAAATTGAATCCCCCATGTTAATTTTCACTGTTGTTTTTTCTTGTTCGTAGTATATCTTTAACTAAGCAAGTAAGTAGATTGTAGAGTATCTGCTCCCTGTTTACACCTGCCTGTGTTTGCAAGTGGTCATGTGATATACATTTTCAGGCTTGTTAGTTTGGATTGGGATTATTACAGATGCAGAGCTAAAACATTGGTGTGGATGGAGATCATAAAACACTGTTTTAAAACCAAATGTATCTGTATGAATATACCTATAAGATACTGGCCTTGATGCTTACTGGCAAAATTTATAATTTTAGTTAACTAACTAAGTTAGTTGACTTACAAAATAGTAATCAGCTGCTTTTTAGATAAATGATTAGCACTTGTCATTTTTTTCAAGAACAGAAGCCAAACATGTGGTTTTAGCTTTTTTCTTTGGCGGATTTTTTGCTTTTATTTTTCACACAATTGCAAAGACAGTTTTTAAAATAAAGAAGTAGTCCACATTTTCTGCCAATTCAATGGCATCTATCCTTTCAATCACCACACCAACTCCCCACTGCCCTAATCCACAGTTAATCCTCTTCTCTTGCATCGGTGTAAACATGCACAATGCTTCAGTCTAGCCATTGCAGGGCAATGTATTAATGCCGCCTCCTCCTCCTCTTCCTCCTCCCCTGTCTCCTCCCACAAATTCCAGTCTGGAATAATCCATAACACAGTGGGAATAAGGCCCTGCTAACAAAAGAGACAGGGTGAGGATGAAGAAAAAACAAGTCTGGGGTTATAGTATCTATATATTTATGGACATTTTCTTTCAGTAGGTTTTCAGTAAGACTCTTACTCAATCATTTACCAGAAAGAGACATACACATTGGCACAGAGATAACCTCATGACACACATGCACCAATATACACTTAATCCCAGTCAAGTGTGAACCGCCACTGTAATTTTGACAATTCTATAAATCCATAGTTACGGTCAGCAACCTTATACAGTGTGACAGTTGACATCTGACTGCGAATGAATGAATGAGTGGGAACCAGGGCTATAATTAGAGACGGGCTGAGAAGGACAACGAGAGATATAGACAGATAGATCTGCCTAGCAACAGTGCAAACACCACCAGGGAGGAGGAGGAGAGATATGGGGGGCTGTGGGCAGAGAGAGCCGGATGGAGGAGGACACAGAGTACACCTTTTTTTTTTTTTACATATGCGATATTTGACAAGATGTACATGCTGAGGCATTTACATTCCATCAGTGAGTAAAGTGCTATAATCTCGCGACAAGGGCAACTAGCCCTGACTATCACCAGATCTTTCTAAGTAATATACATTGACTCGCTAATCATTTGGATGCTGATTGGAAAAGTGGAGTGTTTTTAAAGATGTATTCAATCAACACAATGCAAGATTTGATCTCAGATATACTCAGGCTCCCCCTATAGGTGGGATGTGTAATTCACTGTCATAAGTACAAGTTGCGATCTAAGCGTCCCCATGCACACAGCTGTGCACACATGCATTTGTTGACAAGCTGACGGAGGATAAACCGGCAGAAGCCGTAGAAGCATGTCGACTGACAAACGGCCAATGCAGATGTCAATGTCCGCCTAATGTGCATCAAATGACATCGGATGTTTGGCTAACTTGCTAAACCTTTATCGAAATGGGTTTACCTGGCTTCTGATGATAAACTAGCACTTCGACCACTTCATTTAGACAGCCCAAGGTCAAGCAAGTGAAGATACTCTCTTTTAGCTCTGGCCAATGAGTGAAATATCCTCCAATTTTCAATCTTGTTTAGTTTCTTACTCTGTCAGGTTCTTTGTTCCTCTTCTTTGTTTCCTCTGACACGTCCTTTTCATTTTCTTCCGTGGTTCTGCCATAATCCACACTTAGATTGGTAATCTAGTTGTCACTTATAGCTAGCTGCTAGCTCTGGCTCTGCTTGTTGGTGTGTTACGTATTAATTCTTCCTGTTATGATTTTGTGATATATTACAATTATTTTAAGGTATAAAAACTACCTAGTGTTGCTTTACGATTGTTGTACATAATTTCACAACTTTTATTGAGGTTTGTCTAAACATTAATTTCTTATAAGCTCTGGTAAGACTTAAAATCAGTGGTTTGTCTTGTTTGTGTTTGTCGTTTTTTGTTTGTACGTGCACTACGTGCACCATTACTCATTTTGACTTGACTACAGTGCTCTTTGATAACACAAAGGATCCAGAAGGCACAAGTACACAATGTGCACCCAAATCAGTCAGAGCAGAGTGCTTATTATTATGTTCTGCTGACAAACACTGTCAAGATCAAACAAATGTGACATGATCAATTGTAGTCTGACAAACAACACAACTAAGTGGAGAGAAGGACATTGAAAGCATCACCGCTTCACCTACAGCCGGCATAGTGACACCATACATGTCGTTTTTTCCTTCTCCTCCTCCTCAAGCCGCACTCATCTCATGCCACTGTCACACAGCCTAAGTCAAAACAAGGGCAATGGCTGCATGAGAAAAGCATACTTGTTTCTGGTGACTGGGTTTCCATGCATTCTCCTGGGGGCGATGATTTATGACCCTTAGGAGAGGAAGGCAATGTAGTAGCAGGAGCAGAAAGCACTCTGTCGGATTGAATGGTGTTCTGGATGATCCTTTGGCAGGTTCTTAAGGGCCGTGTCAGGGAAATATAATGGGAATGGTGCATTTCCCATCTGCAGACTGGGCTCTTAGGAGCGATAGACAGAAAGAAATGTCTGACAATGCTGAACTCTTTGTCCTTGCAGGAATTTATCAAAGAAGTATCAACCCAAGAAGAACTCACGAGAAGAGGAGGAGAGCAAGTGAGTCAAAGGATACCACACATAACTTTAAAAAAGATCAGTACCACTCTCGTTTCTGTCTGTTATATATAAACGACAATCACCGAAACAGTGCCTGAAAGGTAAAGGTATATATATATATATATATACATACATTTGTATTCAACAGACATATGAGAGTTGTATTGACCAACTTCTTCTCCAGAAAGCAAGTTTTTCCAAGGTTTCTTTAAAATCTCAAATCAGTTCCAAACTGAATCTTAAATATTTTGGAACAGTTTTTATTTATTGGCCACTGTACTGTCTTTATCTTGGGCGAGTGTGGTTCAGGAGATAGAGCACGTCGTTGTCTGACCAGAAGTGTCCTTGAAGACAATGAATCCCAAATCGCCTCTGACGGCTCTGCCAGCAGTGAATGATAGATCTATGATAGACTATTACCATTTCTGAGCCACGTTTCACTATGACAGACAAATGGTGCACATAGATGCACTGAATTAGCTTTGAGTAGTCAGCACTCTATAAATACAGACCATTTACCATTTTCTCTAACATGTTCTCCTGTGTCTCAACAGGTACACCTTCTGTCGAGCCTTCCTGACAACACTTAATGAGTTAAATGACTATGCAGGACAACACGAGGTCATAGCGGAGAACTTAACATCTCAAATCATCACCGAGCTGTCACGCTACCTGCAGGACCTCAAGTCTGAGAGAAAATCGGTGAGACATCTTTTTTTTTAATAACTCAACATGATTTGAGTGCAGTAGATTAGATATTTAGTTTACACAGCAGTATAGAGTGAAATAAAACAGACACGGTGGTGTAAAAGTAATGAAGAAAACCATTCCCTCTAATCCCTCAATTCTTACTCTACTGAGGTCACTGCTGAGTAAATATAGATTCACCCAAAGTCTCGCCAGAAGTAGAGAACGTGACTTAGTGAATCCTTTTTATGGAACCAAGTCACCGTCTCTCTATCATTACGGCCTTATTTCTCTTTTTAAAAGCCAACTTACAAAAATAATGGCTCACCATGTACTATTCTTAAATGTTGAAGTCACTTTCCTCCTCGTCATTAGAAAGTGATTTGGAAGAGAGATGGACCTGCACAGCCCACGCTTCATAGATAACAGTGTGGTGCTCACGAAATGAGAGAAAGCCACTCAGCTGGAAAAAAGTACTCTGAAAAATCTGTCATGGACTCTTGTGTCACAGAAGTCCAGCTGAGGGAACTGGAGTGGAAAACCAAAACCAGAGGGCACAACGGCAAAGTGACCCTTTTTAAAAATGTTTTTTTAATACAAGTATATGTTCATGTGCACAGCTGTTGAAGCATCAGTGTTGCACTCCGTAAACACAGGAAACCCTTGATCACATTATCAGTGACCAGTTTTGATTTTAAGTTCAGTTGCAGAGAAAAGGGGACTTTCCAACATTTCCGAAGGGGAATCATCCATTAGTCAAAGCCTGATTTGCTCTATGCCTTTAGTTTAGCTTGGCTTGGTTTGGCTTTGGACAACAGCAGTCTCTGTCTACTGTCCAGATTTGGCTCTTGTCACAGAGGCTCACTGGACAGACCCCTGCTGCCTCGCGGCTGCAGGATGTCACACTGACACCCCTCTTCCTCTAAATTTCTCTGGTGATTTCCTCTTCTTTTCCTCTGTTCCATGTATCCATATCACTGTATCTCTTTCTCCCCTCTGTCCTCTTTATGTCCTCACAGTGTCTCCTTCACAAACTTAGTGCCCCTTGTTTTCTCAGTTCTCTCTGCATCTTTTAGATATGGTGAATAGCTTGTCATGTGTCTTAACTAAAGAAGCACACAACAGTGTTTCTTCAGTTACACAGTGCAGGGGGGGTTCCCTTCATAGCATGATCCCATAACTTACAGTATATTGTGCGAACAGAGGATTCTTTCATTTGATTGCATTGGGCAAATGGTTTCTCAGACATATTAAGAATAGTGTCCTTGTTGGATAAATTAAGCTTCAAATTTTTTATTTTTCTCACTTGTGGCCAAGAACAATCCTCTTCAGAGCCGGACCAATAAGGAATTTTGGGGGCTGATGCCAATATTGGTATCAGCGAGCAAGCTAGCTTATTACAACTATACAGTTTTGTTTAAATAGGCAAAAATATACACATCATTTTGGCATAATTTATTCTTTAAAATAAAACATTTCATATTAGTACACATTTGCAAACATACAGCAAACACTGATAGTGAAATGTCTGTGGAAGGCTCATATCGGTGGGTCAGGCTTTACCTTGGTAAAGGCTTTGGAGAAGAACAGCAACCCCTAGTTACAAGGAAAACTCAAAACTGGTCTTTGTATGTGAATATATTTTATTTTACAATAACATTTTAGTTTCAGAACAGTACATACTCTACACTTTCTGTGCCATTCTTCACCCGGTCTCCTGCTTCGTCTTTCTATTTCTTGTATTTCATTGCACATCAGTCTATTATAACACTGCTACAGAAAGTGTGGATGATATTCTGAAAGGTGATCGTAAACTAGTGGCGCCTCATGACTCCCTCAAGCTTCCTGCGATCATTTCCTCTGGTTTGAGTCGCATTCATTTTTAGGCATCACTCAATGTGTTTTTGTGTTGTAGTTTTTTGATTTGTGTCTGTAAGACACAGCTATGCAGGCAAAACCCAGACAGTGGGATTAGAAGAGGGCCAGGGCCTCCAGGGTTTACAGAGAGCTTACTGGACAGGTACGGTCCACTCTACAAATCCAGATGGAGAACAAAATAATAATTCCTCATTATTTTCCCTGGTGGGGTTTTATAACTCTCCCCACCTCCCTCTGCTGTTTCCCCGAGTGAACCTCTCGCTGAGCTCAGCTTGGGGTGGCAGAGGAGGTGAGGCCAAGAATGCTGTCTTAAAGGATTTTATTTCAGGGCAGATATACTTGTTTATACTGAATTGGATGCTTGTTTTATAAGAGAGACGATTCTTGATTTAATGTGTTATGCAAATATATTTGTGAACATCAAAAAGTTACTTTCTCATATGCTGGGCATTACATGTTTATGCTGTACTTAATATTATATATATATAATATAGGTAAGCATTAAGAGCAGGCAAGGTTAATATGGGATGAAGGGCCTAAGTCTCACTGGACTGTGGTTGTGCTGAGGAGTCATTCTAAGGTGTTTGGTCAGCATGCTGCTGTGCATGAGGACAGATCAACACCCTTAAAGCGATAAAATGTAAGATTTGCTCTCTGCTATAATCGGGTGTTTGCAGTCCAAGCCCCCCCCCCCCCCCCCCCCCCCATGCACACAGCTCTACACTTGCATTTGCACTCGCACACTCTTTCGGGTCTGGCTGTAAATGCTTGCTCATTCACTACATTCAGCTCAGATCAGTAGAGTAGCATAAAAGCTGACACAGCATGCAAGGAGCCGACACAGTTATCAATGTCCGAGCAAGATGTGCATCGAATCACATTGAATCGTTTGGCGAACTTACCAGCTAAACCTCTATTGAAATGAGTTTACCTTTAACAGCACAAGATAAAGCAAACAAGCTAAAGTTCTGAATTACTTCTCGAATAATAACAACACCAGGTCGGCATCTGTCCTGTATCTTTTGGCCTGCTTTAGCTCACCAATTAGTGAAATATGCTCTAATATTCACTCTTGTTCAGTTTCTTACTTGGCCACTTTCTCCTTTCCTCTTCTTTGTTTCCTCTGACAATGTCCTGTTCGTTTTCTTCGGTGGCTCTGCCAGGACGTCCACACAAAATTGTAAGCTAGTTGTCTCTTACAGCTAGCTGTTAGGTCCAGCTCTGACTGTTGGTGTGTGACATATGCCTTAAAGCAGGTCGTAATGTTCCAGCACGGTACCCCAGAGTTACATGGTGCAGTTCTAGGCATCCAGGGCGCGCTGTGGTAATGACAGACATGCCATCCTGCCTATTACAAGTTTATGTACCATCAGAATGATTTTGAAGCTGTTATCCTAAGGTATAAATGCTACGTAGTGTTGCTTTAAACACTCTGCAACACCTCCCAAGCTGACACATGTAATGCTTGTAACATTTATGAATGTAAATACATAATATTTACTGTGTGTAATAACGTGTTAATAGAAGAGTCCACTCGAGCGTTAGTTCTGTGTGTATCCATTCTCAGCCACAGCAGCACATAATGATATCTTATCGTGCTGGGGGGGAACTTCTATCTTTCTTATCCTGCTGTGATGTGACATGTGCAACCAGCCTGAACCAGCTCAGCCTCTCATCCTGCCAACCTGGCCGAGAAAACAAAGCACCGCCTTTACGGTAAAGTCAGCTAAGAACCATAATGCCCTGTAAAACAACTTTTTTTCACTAGGTGGGTTTGGCTGAGGATACTGCCCTCATTTGTCTCCTGAGAGGCAGAGAAGAGAGATGCAAGCACTGTGTTAGAACAACGTGTCTCCCCGGGGTGGCCTCACATGCCTTCTTTCTTTGTGTTGAGTGGAAAGACAAATAGGAAGCTGAGAGGGAGAACTGATCACTGGATCCTCACTGAATATGCATGTCAATCACTGAAGCAACTTCAGTAAAGTATGAATAAAGAATGATTACGTAATGGTCTAATATCATGAGGAGAAAAATGAGTTTTCATCGTCATGAGTTGACATCTGCACAGGACTTCAGGTGCACATTCCTACGAACTAAGTCAGTTGGAGTTGGAGTTCTCACAAAAGTAAAGTGTAAAAGTGTCTGTTCCTCTCCTGTTTGTTTCACTCACCTCACGTCTTTGTTTCTCCCGTGTTGCATATTTTTGGAAAGAACAGCTTGTGAATCTCTGAGGGTTTACGTCATACTCCAGAACAAGTCTGTCCCACCTGAGCTCAGTCTGATACAAGGGCGACATTGGAAAGTAGGAAGGCAGATAAGGTAGAGAGTAGATTGGCCGTGTGGAAGACACTGAATGAGACACTTGGAAAAGTGTTTTTTTTCCTATCTGTATTCAAGAGCGGAGTCTTTCAGATGGAGAGCAAGACTTAATGATTTCACGTTCAGATTTGGTAATGCTTTAAATTTGTTCCTGTACTCTCTTATGGCATTCTTAAAGAAGTAAAGCTAACAAGCAAGAGAGCTACACTATTTCATTTTTCAACACAACACCTGGAATTCCATTGGTTGCGGAGTATTTTTCACAGACGTTGCATCCATTTGATTTGAGAGCAGCAGCAGCAGCAGCGTGAGCACGATAACAAGAGCTCAATCTGGATCGGAGGGAATCAATATGAGCACATGTAGAGCAGATCTAGGCACGAGCAAGGGCTACTTGAGAAGCACATGGTTTTGAGTGAAAGCATTGCTAAATCTGAGCTCTTGAATAAAGATAGGAAAGAACCTGACAGATTATTTAGTGAGAGTCCCTGTATTTCATTTCTTCATATAGTACTACACCTATGTTTTCATTCTAACATGCCTTTGTTCTGTTTCAAGGGTTGTTATGCAACGGTCATAGCTTCAGGGGCGAGCTTCAAGAATTCCTTTGTTTATGAAAATGTAGTCGCAACACAGAGAGCAGGCCTGCTTCATGTCATTAAGTAAATATTAAATCTGCTCTCTCTGATATAATGTGTTTTATTTACTTTACTTAAACATTTTATATATTGATTTATTTCCAATGTCTCTTCTGGCTCATGAAGTTAATAGTGTGTAAAGTCAAGTATTTATTCCCCTCACGCTGTCTTTTCAATGCCCTCGGGTAAGTGAGAGGGAGAGTGGCAGCGTCAGGTCACCGACCTGTTGAAATGGCCCAGATGTCCCTGGCAGTTCCAGTAGTCACACGCTGTTACTGAGAAGGATGGGTGGAAGACAGATGGGGGGGGTGTCGTTTCTCTCTCTTGTGCTGAGCCAAGTGAATTTAAATATTTAGGGAGGTCAGTGCTGCAGAACATCTGCCCAAATGACAGCATGCATTTACCTGCATCCCTGAAAGTGGATGAGCCCCTGTTTTGGTTTGGTCAGAGCAAACACTGACGTGGTCAGTCGATGTTCTTCTTATTCGACAGATCTGAACCTGACGGACGTGTTTGGATTGAGATTGTCATTGTAGTTTGTTTATCTTCATAGTGATGGAATGCCTGATGCAGACAGCCCGACATGCTGGATATTGCTCAGAAATGTTGTTATGGAGACAAATATTTGGTCAGGAGATTGCTTCACAGTAACAATGAGGTCACCCAGTCTGGTGTTGTGTGTTGTTAAAAGGCTTTATGGCATCTTCCCTGCATCTTATCATCATTAACTAACTAACATTTTTAGATTAAGTCATTGAAAAGATTGTCCCTATCTAACAGGAATTTGAAGGCCTGGGTCTTGAAAAAAAATAAGACAAATTAAACACAACAGCACCATCACCTGCTCCACAATGTCCCAGTTTTCTGCCTGAGCTCAAGTACTTCCTCTGAAACACTGGAGCACTTCCTTATTCTAATCAGCTTCCCTTTGAAACTTTGGGAAATGAGAAGTGCAACATGCCTGTTCTCACTAACTCCTCTTACGTCCAACGTTGTTCAGGTAAACCGACCTTTAAGCCTCCTACATTGGTTTTAATTTCACATCTCTGTGTTTGCATTTGTAGGCATGCTAAGGACTTCCTTGTGCGGCCTAAGATACAGCTTTCTGTTCTTTATAATGGTTCTTTATAAGGGCTTTGGTCCGTTGTTCATCGATATTCAGCTCAGCCACAGACCCTTGCTTCCGCAGGCTGCGTAACCAAGGGAACATTCATTGATATTCAGGTCTCTATGTCATTTTCTTTTGAATCTGATTCGTTTTGGACTTTTTTAGCAGATTAACTCGACTACAGACAACAAAGAAATTATTTTGCATGTAGTATAAGTAAATGCAATTTGATATAAACCTACAGAGGTTTAGATTTAGTCTGTGTTTGAACGTCCAGGGGATCTGGCTGTGATCCACACAGAGGGGCTGTAGAGTGATGTGCTCTGCCTCTGGGCCAAGTTCTCTGCTCTCCTGGAGTGAAATAAGCCATGTGAGGCATGTTACAAAAACACAGGTCTGTGTGTGTATGCGTGTTTTGGTCAACAACTGCCACCTAGCTGTGTCCAATATGACATGTATTGCATATTCCAGAATCCACTGTAGCCTGTCTGTCTCCCTCTAGTTTACAATATCTGGCTCCTCATAACTTCCATGTTTTACGTGTTGGTGTGTCTATTGTTCTTCTATGGTTCTTGTTTCATGTTCAGCCACTTGTTTCTCATTTTCTTTTTCTAATTTCCTACTTTCTCATCAAACAGTTGTCACTATCTTGCCCTGAATATTTTCTGTCCCTATTGCCATTCATATACAGACCTATAACTTAAATCAAATGTTTGTTGAGAGGCAGACATATGCCAAAACATGAACCAGCAGTCAAAACAAGTATGTTCTTAATCATGCCAACATGATCACAATGGCAGTACTAACATCCTGATGTTAAGTAGGAATAATGTTTACCATGCTTACTATTCACAATAAAATCAAAGTACACGAGAGGCTGATGTAGTAGTCGATACGAATGGAAAAACACTATATAGATACAGTGCATTCATTGGACAATTCAACATTGTATCTAATGATGTCTCTGGAGGAAAAGTCAGGGGAAATGTCACCCAAAACCACAAATGTCATCCTCATAGTGGCCTTTTTGAGAAAAAGTTAGGGGAACTCCCACATTGCCATGCATCTATATATATGACTACTCATTGGACTGAAGCTAATGTGTGTATGTATGTGTTGTATTGTATCCTCAGGGACATTAAAAACTTACTGCAAACCTTTTCTATTTTAATATTCCTTGTTAAGGAATTGCATAGATTTCATGGTTACATGTACTGATTTACGTGTTTCTTGAATGTATGCAGCAACACAACACAAGTCATCAGCTTCATGCTCTTGAGAGATGAGATGTTATAGCTACATTAAACAACATCTGTTCTGTGTCTCTAACTGGTCCCTTGCCCATCATGGTTACTTGATCTCCAGTATGTTTAACCTTTTTTACTTTGGTAAAGTTTCCCTTCAACTTCAGTAGGTTTTTATTAATGGTGCTAAAATGTGTTTTAGTGTTAGACACACAGTTCTTCTGCACCTGTGTTGAACTGTTGGGATAAAATGTGGTTGCTCTTTAATCAAATAGACTTATAGCCATCTGCTGCAGCTTGAACAAATCTCTGGGCGTTAATCCTGTGGTTTATGCCATCATAATTTGTAATGTAGTCACAGTATAGTATCTATTTGAATTTGCCCTACTTACTTATTTCACATTAATACTTATCTGTCACAGTGTAAGTAATATGCATGGTGTCTAATGGTATGGTTGAGACCTGCATTCCCATTGCTTTTAATTTATTATCCTGACTAGGTCAAGGTCAAGTTTACCTGCTTTCAAATCCCTGAAGCTTGTGAAGAGTGTGATAATCATTCTATTTTATCTTTCCTTTCTCCAACTCTGCAGCACTTCCACGATGGGCGTAAGGCACAGCAGCACGTTGAGAGCTCATGGAAACAGCTGGAATCGGTGAGTGTGTAGTGCACAGTATCACCCTTGGTTCACAAATAGCTTCGGTAACACCTCAAGTCAAAACTAGAACATAAGTAACTAAATTAGTGACATCCTCCTGCAGTTCAATTTATCAATAAAGTCACAAGGTGCAACTTCATGTCTAGTGTTATTTTTTTAATACACTTATTATTATTATCCATTCATTATTTTATTCCCAGGTTAACGTTTTTAATATCATCGTGTTTGAAATAAATGTTCTGCACCACCTTAAGATCTGTTGACAAACGACTGTTGCAACAGCAAGTAATAGCAGATACTCAGTTGATATCTGTTCAATCAAAATCAATAAATAACCTGATTTTTTAAGATATACAAAAAAGTAAGGACGTATATTAGTATTAGTATTTAGAAATAGCATAAATCCAGTAACAAATCCGATTATTAAATCTGAATCTGAGAAAAAAACATCTGCTGTTTTTTTTAATGACAATGTTATCTCAAAATTCTGAGTAAAGTTTTCATAAGAAGAAGATTTAGCTTGTTTTCTGAATGAATCAGATCGCTTACCACAGAATTCCAAGGGAATATATAATTTAGTCAAGTTTAGGAGAGGTGAATCAAATATCTCCCTGTGTAGTGTGAACTAGTTTTATTTTGGTTTTGGTTTGAGACATTGGGAGATACATGTGCCATTACGAAATTTGGATGGCGTTATTCATTTGTTGGCCTTGCACAGGCACCTGGGGACTTGGGATTGTTCAGACGGAAAGTACAAAGATTTTGATCTATGTTGTTGATTCAGAAAAAGAGAGCTGGATTTTTTTCTCAAGTGAAAGTAGTAAGCTTCTGTGCAAGAAAAAAAAACAGGGCTGTGTAGAGAGCCCCGAGGGACCCCATGATCTGTCCTCAAACTCAGTGATTCATTTCTTTTGCTTGAAACAGAGACAGAGTAGACTTTTATATGACTAACAGGCACTACAGACCGTAACATTAAAATTAAATAATACAGTTTGAATAAGATTATAATGAAGATCCGCTAACTGTTTGGTGATGTGTGATTGCACAATGTGTCTGTGTCATCTGCTGCCTGGATGACACAGTGATTATGCTAAGAATGTATGAAGAAGACAACTCTCGGCTAACTCACAAAAAATACTGGCTGAGGTAAATCTAGATAAAAAGGACCACTGCCTCAGAAACACTGAAGTGTCCCTTAATATCAGATGTGTGAGTTTTAATCATCAGTTATAGACCAAACTTGGGTAGATTGTTAAACATCATTGTTTACTACTGCTCTGCCACTAAAACTAGATAAGAGCAGGTCCAGGAGTGTCTGTGTTATTTATTTTAGTTTAAGAGCTAAACGTGAGATTGCACAGAACCACCACCACTTCTTATCTCTGCCTGGCCCCTTTGGTGGGGAAAGAGAGTGTGAGAGAGAAGCATAACCCGCCTTGTCCTGCAACTTCTCTGCGAGTTCAATGATCCCATTGTGTGTGTGTGCAAGGCCGATAGGCATAGTTCAGAGTGCACGCTGGCCCAACAAACACTGATTGTTCAGTTCGAGGGGTCGAAAGAGGGTTGGATGAATGCTTGTTTTTCTGCACACAAATGACCACTATGAGCATTTGTTTAATCAGACCCAAAGGCTGTCTCAGTGACATAAACTAATCTCAGTCACACAATGCTGGGCCTGAAATGTTTATGACGTATGTGTACATGTTATGACGTCTATTATTATGCTTATTCAAAGGTCAAGTTATATGATGCTTCCTACTACAGCTACTGATTCAATGTCGATGATCATATTACATTTGGTTTTCCTTTTTTTTCGTCAGTGTAAAAGACGGTTTGAGAGGGACTGCAAAGAGGCGGACAGAGCACAGCAATACTTTGAGAAGATGGATGCTGACATTAACGTGACTAAGGCTGATGTGGAAAAGGTATGTGTCATCTCGTGCGGCGGGCACCAATCACACAAGCTTGCCCCATGCTTAAAACACAGCTTGCCCTTTGATTGCCTGGCATTCCTCACTCTCCCAACAAGCACCCTCCCCAACCTTTTCACTCTTTTTCTTTTGCATTTATTGCCCCCTTTCCATGCCCCCAGACTCTAATTCCACTGAGCTTCAAAAGACAGTAAAGACTGAGTGACCATGTGTAAAAGCTGGTATTGTCTCAGTGGCGCAGTTATCTGCTGCTAAACAAAGCTGATCGTGGCACCGGGTCCTCATTATCACTGTAGTGCAGCCACCAAAACACTCTGCTTAGCAACAGAAAGGAATAGACTGTGTCTATGGCAGTGCTTGTGTCTGGTTGTGTGTTTATGTGTATATGGATTATTTATATAAAGAGATGGCTTTCCACTTTCTCTTTCTCAGGGACAAATTTAAACTTGTACTTTGGTGATTTTGTGATGATACGTACTCTATGATAAATCAACACATGCAGCAAACATCCAACTCTTAGGAATTGTACACCAGAGCCCCTAGGGCTCGTAGCTGATGTCATTTCCTGTTGTCATAACCAATTAAATGAGCCCTCAAAGCCTCAGCCCTTAACCCACACAGCTCCCACGCCCGCAAGGCATCATGGGTCAGCAGCGCGTGCTCCTGCTGCTTCATCAGCTGTTGGAGCAGGGCTGCAGCTCAGAGTCGACACAGTTCAGACCCGATTATTATGCAAATACAGGTTGGAATAAAGAGTCTTTCTGCGCTCAGCCAGAGAGCTACAGTGGGCTCAGGCACTGAACTCAACTGGAAAGACCCGGCACGGCAGCTCAAAAAATGGTCTCGAAACAAGAGCTGTGTTGTTTCTGATTACAGTTGTTCCATTTATTGAAGCATGAAAGACTCTTACATTACACAGAATTCTTGTAAAGGAAGAGAAACAAATCTACATTTTTTTGCGTTTCATTTACTAACTATTACTGTTTGTGTAAACAACTCTGTAATAGAAAATCAGATAAGATAGAATATATTGTCCAGAAGGAAATTCATCTTGGACACGTATCAGTACAGTATCTGCTTACATTACATACATTCAATCACTATCTTCTATACACACACACTTACATAGCACAAATGCTGTTATCAACCACACATTGCAAACTGCCCACTGTATTACTCATACTTTTAACGGCAAAATGTGCATTACTTACATTTTTGCTGACAACTGTCTTCAGTTTTTGGGTTAAGGATGAAAAACAGCCAGTGTTTTCCACAGACCTGATGCAGTCTGTGGCGGTAGCAACCGTGCACCTCCGAGCACATACAGTTCGCTGTCAAATACAACAGAGCCTAAATGACAGGTATACAGACATTAGAGTTAAAAAGGAATTCTGGCATGTGAGAGAGCTACTCTGAAGGCCACTCGTGGGTATGAACACAGCTGTAGCTGAAACTATGAGGTCTGACTATCGCCGTGTAAGGTAGAAACTTTACGGACAATAGTGCAAGCTTGAGAGTGGGTGAGACCAAGCAAAGGCAAAAATTGCCGCAGCAGCCAAGTAATAAACCAAAGCAAAACACTAACCAAGAGATGTAATATATTTTTGGCCCATTATGAAATTGTGGTGGAATAAATTAGAACATGGTGGGCCACAGACCAGATCATTCTTGGGAAAATGTCAGAGCTAATTTCAACCACATGATCCATTTTAAATGTCCAGATTTGAGTTAGTTAGTTAGTTAGTTCTTTCTTTCTTTGTTTTTTTTAAAAGGAATATTGTGGCACATTCACCCAGATCTTACCCTCATCGAAGTTGCCATTCTGACCACTGGTTAAAATAATTTTGCACTGCTTCATTGTTGAGAAGTAGAGTTGGAAAGACCAGACAAAGTGATTAGCCATTTCATGTGCTTGAGTAAAAATATTATGTTTTGGTAAACTTGAGAAGTTTCCAAATCTCTAAAGTGGAGGTGTTAAGTTATGACCCATTATTAGAGACAGTGGCACACACAAATTTCCTCTTAAGGTTTGACCAGCATAGTGATAGTAGTAAATGTGATGCTCAATATCTCACTTTCAGATAAGCCTCAGAATCATCTAGAACATCCTCACTTTTCTAAAAAAAAAAAAAAAAGCTCTTACAAAGAATAGAGGTGATAAAATGTCAAATATTAGCTTTCTCATTTGTTATTCCTCTCTGTGTGGGTGTTGCGACTGACCTCAGCTCACTTTTTCGCCTACTCACTCAATTTCTATTGTTCAAAAATAAAGAGCTTATAATAGAGAAGAAATCCCTCATATCAGGCACAATGATTGGATCAGTGTACAAAACTTTTTTTTTGAATTCTTCTCTTACATGTGTTTTCCTGACAGGTACTTCATTTGTGTACAATTTCCCTTGTTATATATTGGTGGCATCAATTCTATCAACTTTAATTTTATAACCGGTTTCTTGGAAAAGTGTGTGAATGTGCACATGTATGAAATAGTATATGAGTTTTCCATGTTTATTTTATGTACATCTTTAGTGTGCCATCATTGGTACATCATTTTCAGATTTAAGTAGCGTTAATGGTCAAGTGCTCACTTTATTTTGATGTGATAAATAAATTTGGTCATAAAACTAAGCCGCAGAACAGAACTATATCTCAGTGTGTTTTTTACTTTGTGTAGGCATATCCCTGTCACTATTAAAAGTATTTATCACCGGATAGGATGACATGTAACAACCTCAGACTACTTTTGGTCGTATTTAATGCCTCGAGTGTAAGTACAGTCGGTCTGGAACACAGATGCATGATGGGAGAAGAGAAAAAGAGCAGAAACATGAATATGGGCATATTTGTGTGTGGTATTGTGCAGCTTAAGGCCCCAATAGAATTTAATAAACTTCTATTAAAGTAATTATATTATTCTGCTTCCTCAACAAATTTACTTGTCGCTTACAATTTGGAGGAAACTGCCAATAAAGATATGTTCTGACAAGCTAAGTTCCAGGGGTTTAACATTGTGTAATTTGATGTCTCTCACTAATGCAGAAGAGCTGCTGTTTGTCGAGTTGAGGTATTGTGGTTTTCTGCTCAGCTGGAGCAAACCTCTAACTGTTCCCTCTTCTCTTCTGGCAAACTAAATCCTATAATTTGAGGTTTGGAGTCACTGACCAGACATCCACAAAAGCTTGCAGTTTTCAGAGGGACCCCTGGCCCTCACACACACACACACTCACAAACTTCCCAACTATGAAGATTCCCAGTCATATAGCTATTAAGAAATAACATTGTACTGCATTTTTAGAAAACAAGGTGTTTAGTAACACCAGTGTTTTTGCTGCTACTGTTTGTTTACCCTGATACCAGTTTCCCCTTTTGACTCGTGATAGGCCTGGTGGTCTAGGAAGTGCATCTATGGCAACTTCTTGTTTAGCTGGAAACGGCTAACAAACTTCTTTTTCTTTATGTGTGTGTGTGTTATTTTGTGCTATGCCTTGAAGCGAAGTTCCCTCAAGGTAGGTCAAGCGGACAGAGAGTCTTTTATATCTGTGGGATCGCACACTGTCTCTACAATACAGCCTCAACCAGATGTCACTGTTAACACAGCCCTGTCCTGTCTGCCCGTGATCAGTGGCTTGCCGCTCTGTCTTCTGCTGAACACTGTGTCACTCTGAGGTTTATATGTGTAGTGTAAATTTAAACGGAACATAAACGAGCGATCACATTTCTAACTTTCACTCAGACTTTCTCTGTGTGCTCCACTCTCAGTTTTGTTCCTAGATTGGGTGGTACGTTGGTAGATAGGTAGGTAGGTGGGTAGATTGGTAGATTGGCACATAGGTAGGTATGTAGATTGTTAAATTTGTAGGTACACAGGAAGGTAGATAGGAAGATTGTTAGATTTGTAGGTAGAGAGGTATATCTATGTGTAGGTAGTTTGCTAAACATTGGAAGGTATTTAGGTAGGTAAGTATATTGGTAGTTAGGTAGGGTGGTAAATAGGTAGGTGGGAGGTAGATTGTTAGAGGGGTAGGTAGGTTGGTGTGTGTGTAATAGCATAGCAGTATCAAATGACAACAGGATGTGATGTGGCTGCAGCACAGTGGCTTGTTTTGTGGGTTTGTCATCTGCCAGGTTACCATAGCGACGTTTCTTTACCGTCATCATTTCTCAACACAACACATTCATAACACTTTGCATGCACCTACACCAGTAAGGCACATATCCATGGTTGCATGCTCACGTAGATTTAAAACAGCTGGACTTTCACATGTGCTTTTTAGCTTTCCCCTGGATTGCTATTTTTTTGCAAGCTGTGACGATCATTTTCCACCAAGGTATTATCTGTCATCCGTCATGTGCCGGATATAATGCAACTTTGTGTCTGACGGGCATTTTGGCTCTGACATCCTCCTTTTCTTCTGCTATGTCATCTATAACGAACCCATATTTGTGTTAGTGTTAGGATGAAGTCCTTTAAATGTTTCTCTCAGGACTAGGACAGATCAGAGTTATGTTCCGCACAGTAACGTGGCTCCAGTTATTTTTTTCATCTGCAGTCAGCAGAATGAATGTTGATTGCAATCACAGGTTCATAAGGTGACTCTGTTACAGAAAGACCAATTGAACCACGATTTATGTGTGGACAGGCCTCAGATCTCATTGAAAGAGGAAACAGATATGAGTACTTAGCTGCACAATCACACACATACACACAATGCACATACACACACCACACATGCTGTCTAGCTGAGATAATCTCATCTCCATCTGTTTGCAAGGGATCTGTAATAGGCTGCTCCCGCTGTGTTTCTGACTGCCCACTACCCTTCTTAAGACGGAACTAGCTTAAAATAATCAACATTATCACTGGTAAAGAAAGGCTAGACTGGGCGGGCAATGGAAATCCAAATCCCTCCTTTTTCTGCAGCCATTGCAGGCTACTGTTTTATATGTTTGTCCTGGCCTACATATAGTCTAATGCCAAAGGCTGTTGCTGGTGTCGGACGTCGATGTGCAGCTGTGACCGTGCGTCCACGACCTCTGTGTATATATGTACATGCATGAACACTCATATGCACAAATGTGTCAACCCATGTGGATCGTTATGCTCTGGCTGAGTGTGTGCGTGTATGGGTGTTTGAGTATAACCCATATGTCTGTGTTAATCAGGGAACACTGAGGTGTAGTGAAGAGAGTGTGTGTTTGATGTGCATGTTTGTGTTCTTTTTTCTTCAGGCACGACAGCAAGCTCAGATGAGACACCAGATGGCTGCTGACAGTAAGAGCGATTACTCCTCCTATCTGCAAAAGTTCAACCAGGAGCAGAATGACCATTACTACACAATTATCCCCAACATATTCCAGGTAAAAACAACAGCAACACAACATATAACATGCTTCAGTCGATTTGTCATTGTAGATAATTGCACAAACAAACGAGCAACCAGTTTTTGGGGTAACCAAGTTATTTAGCCTGCCCACCCAAATAGCTTTGCCTCCACCCAAGTATTGTTTGGGGATTTTTGTCTTTCAATGTGCTGTGCAAATGTAGCCGGACGTGCCCACTGATTAAAAAGTTGGCCAGAAAGGTGCATTCGTGTGCAATCATTAGTTGGCTTGTGAATTCAGTGCTGTTTGCTGGCCACCACCCCCACTTCCCTCAGGTCCAACAACTAAAAATAAATTCTCAACATGTGGGGAAACACTGAGGATAACAAACCATCAGTATTACAGAGTGCAGCTAATTTGTGCATTGTTTATTTTGACAGATTGTGAGTCAGTGTTTATGATATAAAAACTAGGCTTTCCATATATATATATGTATATTCATAATCATGTCTTCATGATATTTCACTCAATAAAGGATGAAAAGATAATAAATTCATCAAAGATTTACCATATGCTCATTTACAATATACAGCTCTCGCACAGTTTCAATTAAAGCTGGCTCAGTGCATAATTTTCAAAGTAAGCCATGTCCAGTCAAACTGTACTCTTTCTCAGTAAAGCATGTGTTTACGTATAAATAATATGTGTCCCAATTGTAATGTAGAAACTTCAAGACATGGAGGAGAAAAGAATCGAGCGGATAGGAGTGTGCATGAAGACGTTTGCAGATGTTGACCGCCAAGTGCTGCCCATCGTGGGGAAATGTTTAGACGGCATGACGAAATCAGCGGAGTCCATCGAGCCCAAGACTGTGAGTACACTGAATGAGACACAAACACACACACACACACCCACCCACACACACACACACACCATCATACGGGACATATTACTCACTCAGCTAGGCTGTCTGTCACAGCCCACACACTGCCCATTAGGCTTTCACTCAAGCAACAAGTGTGCTGGTGGGTTGAGTCTCATGGGGGCCTATTTAAAAATACAAACAACCCACCTGTGAACAAAAAAGTGATGTGGCAGGGCAGCGTTTTAGCTATCAGAGAATAGCCAAAATGATTCAATCTATGTGTTGAAAAACAATGAGCAGCGAGCACACAATGTATTTCCCCCATGAACTACTCTCAGTGGTTGTTTGAAGTTTCTGAAAATACACACCGTAGTTCCCCCATAAAAGGGACGTTCCACTGATTTTACAATGAAAGCTCAGTTACTCTTGTGTATTTCTTAGACGGGGAAAACAATTGCATGATATCTTCTTTTAGTCTCAAGAGAGATTTGACTGATTACATCAATGATGGGTTGGGTTTGAAACTTTCGAAGAAGCCCATATCACAAACTGGAGGTAAAGGTTGGAGAGACATGAGTATTTTGGAGCTGATGAAGTCTAATAATAGATGCTACTGAGATGCATTATGGGAAATGGACACTAGACCTGTACTAAAACAGAATATTAAAAAATATATAAAGGGTTGACTTGAGAGCATTGCATCACGTATAGGCTGTGTCTGCCTTCTTTGGAAGTTTCACTCTTGATGGACACAGGCATTTCTGTCAAGCTTGGTTTGCTCATGACTAAATTCTACTGTGGAAACTTCTAGTGATCATGTTTGTCCTAGGTCAAATTTATTACTATGAGCGGTTGATTATATAAAAGAATTGTGTAGCTTATTTATGATAGTCCCAGAACCTGAGGGAAAGTATATGACAAGAGTACAGTGTTTTAAGCTCCTTTTATTTTCCATATAAAACTTCTTCAAAAGAAATATACTGTTATTGGCTTTATGTCTGTCTCATGGCTTATTTATTATTTGGACACTGAGGAAAAAGGCCAGATTCTCCAACGATGAAGGGAAAAATTGAAAAAATTAAGAGTTTGATATATTGAGATGTCACATGTTGGCTGCCTGCCGTATGACAAAAACCAAGATTAGCTCCAGGGATCACATACTATGTGTGTGCATGGCCTGGCTCCAGGGAGATGACTCCAGCCTGTGACTGTCTGCTGCAGTAAACAACAGCAGGGAATAACACATCACATGTTCCTGCCTTCTCTGTGTCTCTCTTCCTTTCTCTGTCTTTCATGTATACAGTGAACATCAGCACATCTTAAAACCTCTGATCCCATAGCTCTAACCAGACCCTCTGCCTTTATCAGCACAGATAGCACTCCCCACTTGATTTATGTGCTTCTTCCTGTGTCAGGAGAGTGTGGTCATGTCCCTGACCTCAATGTTCCATGCCTGCAGATTTAGATTTTTTCCTCTTTCTTCTGTGGCCCACTAACAAAATATTGGCAGCCGCTCTCCTTTCATGGTACACTCACAAACTGTTTTCAGGCAGAAACTACTTACCAACAGGAATCATTGTGTTGCATCTTATCTCCAGACCTGCAGGACAATCTTCTGAACAAACAGGAACCCCTGTGTTTAAACATAGCTTATATTTTTAAAAAGTTTTTAAAAGATAGTATTATATTTTTAAAATTTAAGCAAGAAAATGGAAGAAAACTAGAATGGCTGTCAATAGAGCAAATACCTCTGCCAAGGCCAAGGTCCATCAGTCTCAGTATTAGAAACCACATTTAATTTCACTAGATCCAGGTTTTCATTTGGATTTGCACTAAATTACACAAAATTGTACAAATGCCAGATTTCTTTTCATGAAGATCTGTAAATTATTCTCTGAGAAATCAATGAAGATGTAAACATCTTACAATGTTAAAGAAAGAGAAAAAATTGTGTTGGCTTTGCCCCCTGATCCAGATCCACACCAACATTTTATGGACTCTTTTCCGACCCCTTAATGCATCCTCCTACCAAGTTTTGTGGAATTCCATCCAGCAGTTTTTGCGTAATCCTACAAATTAACAGACACACAGATGAAAACATAATCTTGGCACTGATTGCTGTGACCTCTCCGTTCCCCACCAGGACTCTAAACAGGTGGTGGAGTCCTACAAGTCAGGGTTCGAGCCCCCTGGAGATGTGGAGTTCGAGGACTACGGCCAGGCCATGAAGAGGACGGCGTCCGACACCAGCCTGTCCAACTCCAAAGAGGGCAAGGAGAGGCCTGCTGGCAAGAGCAAGGGCAAACTGTGGCCTTTCATTAAGAACAAGAACAAGGTAACACGTGAATGCACACTCAACAAAGAGTCACTTTTACGCTCAAGCGTACGGCAATGCCTCACATTTGGAGGTCACGTTGCGCTTTGGGGAGATTTTTATTGGTTGTGTTACTTTATGTTGGTTTTGTCTCGTGAAATAGTGGCTATACAAATATGCTATCAGTGTAGTATCTTTTACATTTCTATTATTATTCTTTGACTTCTGTTAAGCTGAAGATCTTTTTTGCCAGTTCTCTGTTAGTATTGCCATTTTTGTCGTTATTATTTGCCACCCCCTATTTTCTCCTCCCTGGCAATCACACTCACTGATTTTGGAGCCTCCCTTCTGTAACACACACTAATGCATTTCCACTTTCAACTTGTGGATGGACTCATCTGGCAGATATTAACCTGATCTAGCAGTCTTCCTCCACCGTCTCTCCACTGACTGGTGATCGGGCCTCGAGTCGCCTCCTTCAGTTTCCTGCTTCTGTACAGTATAAACTGATCTCTGACTGCCTCACGGGCTGGTGGCACTGTTGGTACTGAATTAGATCAGAGCATGAGTGAGTAACTGGGTGTGTGTATGGAAGAGGAAGGATGGAAGCAGGGTGTGTAGTTCTATATGAGAAACCCCAGCTCACTGACCGTACAGAAAATGGTGTAAAAACTTGTGCTCAAACTTTCAATCATAAAATACACATTGTCTACTTCATATTTTTTCTTATCTGTAGAAACCAGAGATTGTATATAAAGATGGACGACATCTTCGGCTAAAAATTAAGCCAATTAAGTAGTATTTATCACATACAGTTCTTTATTTAGTTTATTTTAGTTGAATTAAAAAAATCAAACATAATACACATTCCATGAATGAAAAAAGCTACGCCTTTCATAAAGACAACCTCAATACGGATGGCTATCCCTTTTTGAATTACTTTCTTTTCACAAATCACATTATACAATCTATAGCCATAGCCATCAACTATTACTCAATATGTTCATACTGTTTGATATATTGATATATATGTAATATATAATTAACATTTTATATCATTTAAATCTATGTCCAAATGTCACGATTGACCCCAAGACTGACTTGAGCACATGAATCTCTGTGACCTCGAAACTTCCACACCACGATTACTACTGCGCAGACTGTGATGTAATCAGCACAAGATGGCAGCGTTCATATCTGGGATATTTTTTGCATTTCTGGATAGTGGGAAGAAGTGGAGACGTGTCGTTCATCTTTATAAACAGTCTATAGTAGACACATAGGTAACCAACATACTTAGGATTCATTTTTTGGGAGCACAGTCATACACAGAGGTATCTCTGCATATGAGTATATGAGAACACTTTACTTAAAAATAGATGTGGATATTTCAGTATAAAAGCACCATGACTGTTCTGAAAGAACCAGGGTCTATGGGGATTTCTCAGTTTCTGTTTTTGTAACTAAGGGCAACTAAATCTCTTGCCCATGCTTGCGCACAGTGTGGTGTCCTCGAAATCGTCACTGCTTCATATTCTTAACTCCTAAACTGGTTCATGTATTATGCACTCACATGTTTTAGGACTGAGATAAGCAATTAGCGGTCTCTGATGATGACCTCAAATTCAGCGGCTGGCATCCTCAGGGATGTGGTGAATTTCTCGTCCGAGCTGGCATGTTGCAGAGTCGGGAAATGGAGGGGAAAAAGGATTTCTAAAGCAGAAATCTGCATGTGCTTTGACTGAAACTCTTTGCTATTTGCTTCGTCGCTTGCTTTAACACAATTTACGCTGCCTACTCACTCTGGTTGTTTTTCTTCTTTTTAACTGTTTTTTTATGTTTTATGTGTTTCACATTTTTTTCTCCACAACATAACTACTGATAAACTCGGTTCGATGTTCCTTCGGTTGTCTTTTATGTTCTGTTTGGGTTTTCTGTTGTGTGATTATTTTTTAATATTTGTCGGAGGCTTATTTATTTCGTTTTCTGTTCCCTCCTCCTTTGTCTTTTTTCGTTGGTTTCTCGCCCCCTTTCTTCTTCTTCTATGTTTATTCCTCCTTCTCCTCCTCCTGTCCATCTCGGCTCCCTTATCTTACTGGTAGCTTATGTCCCTGTTAACGTCCCCCCACCAGCCCCCACCTGCCCCCCCAGCCTCATCCCCGCCCTCACCCTCTGCTGTTCCCAACGACCCCCAGTCTCCCAAGCAGCAAAAGGAGCCCCTCTCCCACCGCCTCAACGACTTCATGGCCTCCAAACCCAAAATGCACTGCCTCCGGAGCCTGAGGCGAGGGGTAAGTGCGTGTGTGTGTGTGTCTGGCAAGCTTTTGTGCACGCGTGTCCGTACACCTGTATGAGCTCAGAGCTGTGTACCTGCTACTCTGTATGAGTGAAGTAATATATTACCTCTGTTGCCAGTAGCTGAGTGACTCTATAAGTCAGCAGTGTGACCATATTGAGCCACAACTGCTTTTTTACATTGCGCTGTCAAAATCAATGCTATTATTACTTAGAAAAATTATATAATTAGTACAACAGGCTCCTCACCTACCTTCACTCATACAGTGCTCAGGCTTTGTGCTTCGCATGCTTATGTAGCGCTTAACTGTGAATTCATCGTACTTGTCTGACTCACCAGCAGTCTATCCATCTTGTCCCTTCATCCTTCATATTAATCGTGCTCACAATGACAGTCCCTCCCTCCCACCTTTCCTCCTTCTTGACAGAAATTATCAAAACCCCTGAGCAGTAGCATGGAGACAGCAGTCGCTCCCCCCCTGCACTTCTCTGCTGGACGCACTTTTTTCATTTTTTTATTTTGCATATGATTTGAGAAAAAGTAGAGGATTTAATATCACAAGAGAAAGCGAGTCAGGGGTGTGGTTATGGCAGCAAGCTGACATTTCAGTGTGAAGAGAGAAGGCCAAGTAATTTTAGAAGGCTTCCTGGAGAGCGGCTGTGTCAGCACCAGCAGAGGGTCTTGGTGGGTGACGTCACCCGTTCCTCTTCAGTCCAGTCAGTGTGTGTACAGACTGGGTTGCTGGGCAGGGGTTAGGTCATTGCGTACCTTCCTGTTCCGCACCCCACCCTCCAACTCTCCCTGACCTCAGGAATGGGTGGAACTCACCTTCCAGGCCCCACAAATATAGATTTTTTTTGTTTATGCTTGTATTTTGAAAGGGTAGCAGGTACCCAAAGTAAAAACATCAGTGTGAATGGGTGCTAACATGACGTCTGAAAAAGGCCAAAAGAACAATGCAGTGCCGCAGTGCAGTGTGTGAGAGTATTGTAGAGGAAACGATTGAAGGTCAGCAGAAAAAAGGGAAGTGTGTATTTTTTTCTAGCGTCACACAGATCTAGCAGGAAGTGCCTGTTTCTCACAGCGGAAGTGCTGCAACAACTCGAAGAACGATAAAAGAATGTTCAAAGTTAAATCTGATGCATTGTTTTCAACTAACATAGATTCAAAAGATTAAAGTTTGACCTTAGTGTAACATTTCATGCACAAATATAAAGTTGAATGATGTTTTTGAGGCCATCAGAGGTCAGAAACTGTCATAGCAGAAAATCAAATTCTCCATTTAAATTAATTCTTCTTCTTCTTCTTATTATTGCTTCCATATCTCATAACAACACATTTAAATGATTTGTTCTCCTCTTCATGTCTCACAGTTTCCTGTTTATGTTTTTCATGCATATAGATGTTTAGAAGATTTAGAGTACATTTTATTAATTTACGATATACGTGTATTATTGGTAAATAAAGGCAACAGATGGTGCAACTGTTAATCCAGTAAAATGACAAGAGGTCCTATTAGGACACGAGCTCCACTGCCTCACTGACACAGAGAGTTTAGATTAATGCCTCTTAACAACTGCTGATGTAGAGTAAGAGCAGTTCTCACCTCCATCTGGTCATATCAAGATAACTAGTGCTAATACTCTAACACCAGTACTACAGTGTCTTCTGTTCTTGTGAGAAGGAAGGCTTACGTTTAACAGGGTATCTGCAGGTGTTGAAAAGTCTTACAAGCTTTAAGAGATTTTAAAATGTCATCATTTGTTTTCACATAGGTCTTAAATCTGTTCTCTTATTCATTATAAGATGTTTCTGATCTGATTGCAGACTGTGTGAATTGCTGTAATAGTGGATTGTGGAGTCAGTCTACAGCACTGTCACTACTTCTAGCTGCAGTAGCTAGGAAGATCATTAGTCATGTTTACATTGGATACCAATATTCTGATATCAATGTGACTTAAAGACAAAAGTTTATACACTTTCATTTAAACATGATGACTTTATCCTGAATAAGGTTAAAAATACACTGAATAAACAAAAATCTAATTAAGACATGGAGTATTCTGACCTTAGTTACATTATGTAGACGCGTACGTCGTAATCGCATTATAGCATCTTTCTGGAGTTGTGGCTAGGATTAACCCTATCGATAAACCAACTGTTTGACGATCAAAATAATGTCTCATTGATATAATAAAGTTAATCTTTGAAGTATTGGTGCTCATGGAAATGTCTTCAATGACCCATTAAGGGCAAGTGTGGGTTTAACAAGAACCCAATTTAAATCTAAAATTATTTATCCTCATAAAACGGAGGGTACAACCATTTTTATGTGTCCTATCTGGGATCAGGTTGAATTCATTCTTATAGTTTTATGAATTAAGAATTAGTTATGTATTGCTGCAAAGTATTACAAGTTGAGAAAGAAATTGATATTTCTCAGCAATATCATATGTTAGCTCCTGGTGCTCTATCATGCTGTCATACTCTGGACAGTATGATCATGAAACATGTATTGAATGCATTTAACTTTAACTTCAAAGGTTCCTAAAAAGTCTTAAACCTAATTTAGTGAACCCTGAAGAAACCTACTTAACAATTTCTCAAAACAAAAGCAAGATATAAAACATACTTTTAGTTTTACTCTGTGGTTAAAGCTGCAGCAAAATAAAGAAAGTTTCCCTCTCCCACCGTATAAAAGGAGAACAAAGCATCACATCAGGGATTAAAATAGTTTTACCATTGGAGTTGTGGTGTTGCGTCTCTTTGCATATTAAAAAGAGACTCTGTAGGAGTTCCTGTTAGTTTTGCATATTAGCTGTGTAATCCATTCACAGTCACTGTATATGTGCACGTGTATGTGTCTGTCCGGGAGTCAAATTTCCGATATAACTGGATAAGAGTACAGTATAAGAGCTCTACGACGTCAGTGCTGTCTTATGAGCTCTCATTGACAAAGCTACTGTGTATGTTCTCTCTGACGACCACCACAGCAGCAATCCCCACGCTCGCTCATTTGTCACAAAGAGCTAATGAAGAGGACTCTGGGCCGGCCCACATATGCTTTCGAAGCCAGGCAATATGTTGTAAGTGTGTGTGTGATGGACTTCAGTGAGTACCAGCGGCGTGTGTGTGTGTGAGCAGGTTTGTGGTCGGAAGGAGGTATGAATGAATGAATGAACGAATGAATGAGTGAGTGTGTGATTAGTAAAAGCCATGTACAACACAGACAGCCGCCTCATTAATAACAATTTGTTGTGCGACACAGTCAGTCTCTGTGACCACATTGTTCGTCACAATTAATGAGGAATCAGCTTCCCTCACAATGGAAGCTAGTGTCTGTGCCTGGCTCCTTATTGATCACATGGTGCTGACACGTGTAGAACCAGGACGAATGACTGCTGAAGATGATGAGTTCATCCCACATCACATGTTATCAGCTTGAGGTTTCTTGTCGCTCGCCGTGTCCCGCAGCTGTTTCAGGGCTTCCCCGCAGAGCATCACTGAGGGGGGTCAATTCTCGAAGTGTCACAAGCACCTGTAGATGTGTGTGGGGGGGGTGAGAGGTGTGAAGATGCTATTCGTCCCACCCAGCACTCATACCAAGTGTTGGTCACACTTTGGACGTGGGCTCAGCCTACAGTACCCAGAATTCACCCCTCCAGGGCTATCTTTGTGCTGATGTGCCATATAGCAGCAGTGTTACCTGTCTGTAAGTACTTTTATATACCTGTATATCCATGTGTGTCTGGGTGGTCGGGAAGAGCTCAGGTACATTATATCAAGATATCATGAGACTTAATTATGCTCATTGGAATCTGTAGCTTTCATTGATTGCATGATTTATTAATATATATGTTCAGAGAAAAGGATCTACGCAGCATCTGCCTCATTGTTCATTCTTTCAAAAATACACACATCAGTGGCATTATATTCTGCATTTATGATTTTAAATTTTGATAGAACAAATAATCTGTGTAACATTTCTAGTGTCTTTAGATAACATGTGAAACAATGGATCAATATGTTTAGAAAACATATATATTTATACATACAGACGGAACGTTTGGAGTAAATTAAAAGAGAACAAAGCTGGCGGCCTGTCTTGGGTGTATCCTGGTGTCTCCCAATGTCTGCTGGGATTGGCTCAGCCTCCTTTGCTGCTCTTAAAGAATCAGCCGAATAGATAATGGCTGGATAAAGGAATTCTAAACTAGATCATAGAAGAAATTCCGCTGCTGGTAGATAGGGGACATTACAGATCATCATATAACTGATAGAAGGCAACATGAGAAGTGAAGAGTTAACCCCTAACCCCTTAGATCTGCTGTTTCCAGACCTGAAAAATGCAAAATAAAGTTATTAAAAGTGGTCTTACATCCTATTAAATCTCAAATTGAATGCAAAATGTAAAACTGCTCAATTCTATTGTTATATAATCTAATCCATATTGATTCTTGGGTTTATGAGTTGGAGGAAATGAAAAGAGGATGAAATGATTTCTATCTTTTTCTTTCGTTCATCTTTCCTTTATGGTCAAAATTTACTTATACAAGCAAAGATAAAGATTTTTGTAAAATCTGACTTTCTTTAAACCTATTGTCGTTACAAAATAGTTCGACATCTGTACCCTGAAACAGAAACTTTGTTCATTCCTAAACAACAATCGTATTTATTTCTGATACAGACAGTATTTATTTCTGATACAGACAGTATTCAGGCGATGTGAGACTTGTTATATCAGTAGGGAGGCGAGTTGGAGGATCACAAGGCGTCTCAGTGAGGACTTGAATGGGCCACTCCAGGTGGATGATTTGATTAACGGACTAAAGCGAGTCCAGCTCCTCAGTGCACCAGCTTGTGAGCCTCTAACAGGATTACAAGTCATCTGCTGCAGCTCTACCAGCCAGTGGTCCTTAACCTGCTCTCCCCTCTGTGTTCTATGTTCAAAACATAACCTGCGTCCTCTCTGGAATCTGTCAACCATGACGATCAAAATAAAACGCCATCATTTCTTTTGCTCCTTTCACTCGATTCGTCTTGTAGTTCACTCGTTTTCTACCATCACTCAGCTGCTTTCATCTGAAGTGTTATTTAAACCTGGAAATGATTTATACTCATAACAAGTAGCGTCTCTCCAGCTTGTCTGTGCACAGTATCTGCCTCCATGTCAGCAAATGGATCTGCTTTTGTGACACATCCTTTTTGCGCCCTCTGGTGGGATCAAGAAGTAAAGGATATTCATATCCATCCCTGTCGCAGTCAATATCCCACTACTTCCTTCTCTACATTTATTTTCATCTGTCCTTCCTGTCATACTTTACTCCATGCTTGTGCATAAGTTGGTCCTTTCTGCCAACTTATTTCTCATTTTTCATTAATCCATCATGTTAGAAATGTTAAACTTCACCACATCAGAAAAGGGGGGGCTCTAGATTTAAAGAGCCGTACCCTCTTCTTTGTTAAATGGTGAAGTTTGGCAAAGCAATGCATCATCATAAAATACCTGTTTACTTAGTTTTGTGTCAAGGAAAATGAAAGAAATTCTCATGAGTTTCTCCTGATGTTGACTTTGTCTGTTGTTTCTTTCTCTCTCCTCGCTCCTCGCCATTTCTATCTCCTCCTCCCCACACATGAAGCTTTCTCTCAAGCTGGTAAGCATGACCGTATAACCACACGACCGTAGCGGCATGACCACAGCACGCATGTCACGTCCTCCCAGTAACACATTGTTAATAACGCCTTTATTGTTTATTGTTTTGCTCTTTTTGGATTTGAGATAATGATATTTAATTTTTTTGCTGTGACACAACGATGGACCCCAGACTCATATCGTTGTCTCATTTTACATGTCATATTTCATCTACCTCATGTTGTGGTCGTGTTCTCGTCATGTCTCTCCCCCAAAACTGTGTCTGTGGTCTCTGTGGTGCAGATCACACTCAATTCCCACGTCCGGAATCTCATTGAGGTGATCAGATTTACTCTATGTTTTATCTGTCCGTCTTGTAGCCTGGTCTGGTAGTCCCCGCTGTCTCGACAAATTGTGTGTTTGTGTAACAAATACTAATCTGATCTGACGTAGCGGTTGCTCACTTATGTCCTGACACTGCATGCCAAGTTTTATTCAGTAGAATGCTGTTCTGTAAAACTCATCTAAGCTTGATTATATTTTATTTTTTAAATATTTAATTTGATGTGTCATTTTTGGAAATGTGTTTCTTTCAACATGTGTACAACTGATGGTCACTAATAATATGCCACAATGCATTGTGGGATACAATTAGTCCACTATATACGGTATAAGAATTCTCATTCAAAATTCAGGCAGCACTACGAGAAGTCTCTGCTCCTGGTTAAAGAAACAATTCACCTTTGAAAACAGCATGGCTCACTGTTTATTACCCAGATTCCAGTGTTAGTGGTAAGATAAGCTAACTTCTCGCTGGATCTCACTTTCCATACACAAGAGCAAATCTCTGCAAGAAAGTGGAAAAGGGCATTCCTCAAAATGAACTTAAAATCAGGCCTTTTTTAGGATTTGTGTAATTTCAATATTCTTGGATTCAATGTGAATGTTACCAAACAAAACAATACATTTGTGAATTATCCATCCTAAATGTATCATTGTACAACCAACTGATTATTTCATCCCTGCTCATAGTTTTAGCTTTGATCACGTAGACTTGAGATTAACCGTCGTTGTTTGTCCTGGGAAACAAAGAATGCAAACACTAACACGTGACGTCTGTAGTGTAACTTGTGACTGAGAACGGAGCATGTCACTGCATGATGATTGACAGATCTTTGTTACGTTGCATGCCCGGTAAGTGTTGTGTGCTGATGCAGAGAGAAGGGGTAAGATCACCGTGGTAACCTGGCTGCTGTGACCTTTGACCTGGCTCATGTGCAGTGAATCCTGACCTTGAAGTCCGTAGCTCCAGCAGTTGTAACCTGTGGTGCCGCTGTGACCCATCTCAATGAGATCCAATCACAGGCCTTGATCTATTCAGTCAACACAGCACACTCTTCTGTTTTATTACACTACAAATGATGCACTGATAGAGGCTGTAGTTGGGTTTAATATTAGGAAAATCAATAAATGTACTTAGATGAATCAATAAGGAATTGGAAGGAATCAATAAAGGTGTACAATTCACATAGCATTAAAAAAGTGTATTATTCCAATAATATGGTTAGAGTTGATCCAATTTATATATTTACCTATAGACATTTTAATTTAAAACATCAAACTTTTCTTGACAATTTTTTATTTAATCTTGAACTTGTTGGGGCTCCATACAGACCAGCTGTCACTGTAATGCTGTGCAGCATGACTCACCAGTTCAGTGTTACAGCCCCGAAACAACCTCATCAGGAGATAAGACCCATTAGGAAGCCAAAAGGACCTCCACTCACCCACCCAGCCTCCGGTTTCAGAACACAGTTCCGTCAGACAGCTTCAGATGCATTAGCCAGCTCACACTAAAAGTCTTTATGAGCAGTAATAGGATGCATTTGCGCTGCATTCGTAGTTTAGGTGTGGCGGCTGAATAGGTGAAAGGCCTCAAGTCTATAAGCAGACAAACATCCCAGCTCTCAGTGAGTGAGTGGTAGAGAGCGGCTGCAGTATCTCCTTCAGGTTGATTTACGTGCTCAGACCATAACATAAGCTCCATTTGTGGAGCTGTCATCCATTTATCCCTGAGTCCTGGTTCACATGGTTTAAGGCAAAGGGAGATACTGCACCCTTAAGATCCCTGTCAGAACCGCAACACAACAAATCATGGATCATTAAAATTCTTACAGTTTCTTTTTCTCCTTTTTTGGTTCTCCTTCCTCCCTCTTTTCCCCCCTCTCAGGGTTCTGGACCAGAGGACTTCAGCCACCTGCCACCAGAGCAGAGAAGGAAGAAGCTCCAGGGAAAGATTGATGAATTAAATAAAGACATTCAGAAAGAGATGGACCAGAGGTATCCTCATAAAGCTTTACATTTACCACTAAGGAGCATTTCCCCTCCATATATGACGAGTAATATTTGTGCTTAAAATACTGAGTGAAGTAATGTGCTCTCACAGGGACGCTCTAACAAAGATGAAAGACGTGTATGTGAAGAACCCTCAGATGGGAGACCCCGCCAGCGTCGACCCCCGACTATCAGAAATAGGCCAGAACATCGAGAAGCTCCAGTTTGAATTGCAGAAGTTCGAGGTGAGTTAAATTCGTGCCAGTCACAGCTCTCGTTTCTTTGTGAATGTTAGTGTTGGCAAAGTTATCTTGTTTAGTTTATCTGAGGCAGTAAATAATGGAGGAGATCTTAACACACACACACGCACACACACCCATCTGGTGTAGTTCCAAAAAAAGACTGCTGCTCGTCCATATTAGGAGAAGATGTGATGCAGCTGGAGGAGCGGACCGACTGCATGGTCCACGAGGAGCCGTCAGAACATTGGCCTGGTTTAACCCTGTAAATAAATGGCAAATGAGATGGAGTGCAAGGGAGAGAGGTGTTCGTCCTCTGAAATCTGTTGCCAAAATATAAATCTGATTCATGGATAAACAGAATACCATTACGCTTGATCTGATTTTAAAGATATCATGTAGGGAAAAAACTGTTTAGCTGCAGCCAACACAAACATAATCCTTGCGTGCGTTTCAGGGCTGGTTAGCAGAGGTGGAGGAGAGGATGCCATCCAAGAGCGACACACACCGGAGAAGTGTGCTCTACGAGACGCAGAACAACGCGCCAGTGAGCAACAACTGTGCGCAGGACAGAGAGAGGTATGGCATACTCATGACAAACAGAACCACCGGTCCCACACGCCCGGGGGTGTTACTTGTTTTAATGTTCGAAAGAAAACTATGTATGTTTTCACAGTATATTTACTGTGTGTGTTGGCCCTTGAGCAGCCCGGATGGCAGCTACACAGAGGAGCAGAATTCAGAGACTCAGGTCAAAGCTACCACCCACCCCGTCCCCACCTCCAGCACGCCGGAGTTCGACGATGAGTTTGACGACGAGGAGACCTTGCCCACCATCGGCACCTGTAAAGCCTTGTACCCCTTTGAAGGTAACTCTAATATTCACATAGAAACATGTAAACCCATCAGACTCATCCGCTGATGTTCCCCAACATGAAGGTTATTGGTTTGTTGCCACACACATACTCTCTATTGGTCGACTGCTGGTCATTCTCTAATTGTTGAAACAGTGTGCAACGGCTTCAGAAAAGTGTTAAATATGTCAAGATATTACATAGATATGTGTAGGTAGTTCTTAATTATGTTCAAGTTTATTTATTGCTACTTCCGTTGCACTTCTCAATGATACAGATACAGCACACTGAAATAAAACTAAAGTAAGTAATCCTTGGACTCCAATATTCCATATCCCTTCATATCTGTCATACTTGACCTAGGTCCTTGTTTTTATTGATAATGGTTTTAAACACACTTGATTTTTAAGTTCTCTACAAATACTGCTGCTTGGTGTTTGCATCAATTGAAGTTGTGAGAAGCAGCTTTTCTAACAAAAGCAGAGTCTGTAACATCAGGTGTATTTTTAAGTATCAAGCACATATTTCATCTACCTCGTAGATTTCTTCCACAAGAACGTTTTTTTCAGCTGCCACATTTGCTACAGTTCTTTATCACAACAGGAGGGTAAATGCACTGGGATGAACACAACTCTGATGTTTTAGGAAACAGACTGAGCTGGGCCCTAACTTGTACAGATGGATGGTGGAGGAATGTGATTTGATTTCTCTCGAGTTAGAGTAGGTGTGTGACCTCCCTGAAGAAATATGTGAAGGAGGAGAGCAGATGGATGTACAATCGTTTCTGTGTTACATTTGAATTCTCAAAGGATGACAAATATAGTGCTGGGTGGAAATCAGAGAGCAAGAGGTCGTAGTTATTTTGCAATAACTTAAGTATTAGTAAATGTCATCAGGCAGACTTTAAGTGCTCAAATATTTTTTATCTTCTCAATGATGATTGTGAAATGATTTAACATTTTTTGGACAGTTTTATTAAGTTAAGCTCATAGTCCAGTGATTTACAGTGATACAGAGGATGATGTACGTCATCCTCATGAGAAGCAAAAGGAAAACCAACAAATCAGCTCTAAATAATAAGAGTAGAGGCCCAGGAATAAGTGCAATGCCAATAGAAGGGAATTGATAATGACACATGAATTAAAGAGCAGCATCACAACCAGAGAGGCCACGGCTTTGATTAGCCCCATTTCTACATCGTAAAGAACCCTGGAACATTACAGAGTGAAAGGAAAAAATAATTACAGACAGAAAAGATATTTAACCTCTTATTCCAACTTAAGCACAGAACAGACCCAGCAACTAGTCTGCTGATACAGCAAGTAACAATGTTGGGATCCACTGTATTAGAAAATCAACAAAGGATCTTTGTGACTGACTCATGGCAGTATGGTCAAGGGTTGTGAGGCCTAAAAAAGTAAAAGCATCAAGTGTAGCTGTTTTTGAGGGTTTTTAAAGACCAGCTTTATTCTTGGACCCCTTCGGAAGTCGGGAACTAGTAGCCTAATGTATTAATTTGATTTAAATGTATAACTATTTATAATTTTGTTTGCTGTAAAGGTTATGTTTCAGGCAACATTACACAAAAATCATTTATTCATTTGATATTCAGTGTGTTGGAACCATAAAATTCTGCAGTTACTAATCTACAAATGCTTGTTACCAATTTTGTTTGGATTGAGGAGGCTTCCACCTGCATACATTATCTGGCTGCTGCTGTATCTTTAAATAATACACAAGGAAAGATTAAGTGAGGAAGAAAAGTTTTGCAGGTTGATGTTAAGCCTCATTCAACTCCCAACTACTGTAGTTCATGTGCAAGTTAGCAGAGTTACTGTCGGCTGATCAAGCAACATCATGGCCCGATTTGTCGTATGACTTACAAATACAACTATAATCTACGTGAAGTTAATTAAAGGGAGTTCTTTCCTCTTACTCCTCTTTTTGATTCGTTTTTTCGTCCATGTTTGCAGGTCACAACGAGGGCACCATCTCCGTGGCCGAGGGAGAGCTGTTGTACGTCATAGAGGAAGACAAAGGAGACGGGTGGACGCGAGTGCGCAGGAACGAGGACGAGGAGGGATACGTCCCCTCGTCCTATGTCGAGGTCTTTTTGGAAACAAATGCCAAAGGTGCTATGACATACATTTAACTCAGCAAGTCAATGTGGTAATGTTCCTGTAAGTCAGCAAGTTTAAAACTCGTTACTGGAATACCCTCCCTCCCCTCACACCCTCACACCTTCACACCCAGTTGTTCTCTGTCTCAGAGAAAAGGACCAATCAGAATTGTCCATTGTGCCTAATGACAGTTGGGACAGTTGTGGCAGAGTAATTGTCACTGAGCTTTGAGCAACACTTAGTAATGTGTGTGATGCTGAATAAGCCCAGAGGATGTTGAGCTCAGCATTATGGGACAGATCCCGTGTACATTTCAAAAACTATACTTGATTTTTTCTTTTCTTCAAATCTCACTTGTTAAGATGTAAAATGTCTGATTACCATGTTCTGCTTTTAATCGAGACAAACATTTGCGCTGGTGTTTGAGTCTAAACTGAGTGAGAGAGCGTGTGCACCACCTGCAGTGACGCTGAAGTCACATCACAGTTCAGAGTTACTGCGTTTCAGTCACTTGTTGGACTGTAAAGGAAAAAGCATGCTCCATGTGCAATCATACAAATGTAATTTAAATCTGCTGTAAAATATGAAAACATATTTTTGTAGGCTAAAGAGGAAAAAAAGAGAAAAAGCCCCTTACAAGTGTTGCATGCTGTAGGTTGATCATAGTGCTGTAACGACATTAAGAAGTTGTGACGGCAAGTATTCTCTGCTGCTTAGGGCTTATTTTATGAAATGATTCAATTAGTAACTAATTGTCCCCTTAAGATATTTTTTTTCTTTCTATTTGAATCCACCTTCGATAATGAGAGTGTTGGACTGTTCTGGGCCTTTTTACAGGCCAATGGTAAAAAGAATGAAAGGAGTGAGAATTATCTGTGCTAAGCTCTGTGGTGAGCCTGGGCTGAGATACGGAGCTGGTCGTGACTTTTAAAGCTTTGTGGTTTTCTTGCATGTGTCTCTGAGCGGCACCTCACTTTAAAAGCACGGTGTGTGTGTGTGTGTAGCCTCTGTCGTTTCACTTCACTGCCACTGATCCCGTTCAGACCTGGTATTTACGTCCTGTCGAGGGCGTAACATTGGGTTGATCATTGGGAGGGCTAATGTCAAATGACATTGTCAAATATTATTATTACTACTGTTTATTATTTATTATCAGTGAATAAGCTCTTGATATAACTTAGAAATAAGAACTATTAATAATACTTGCCAGATAATACCAACTAGCATGTAGCCAAAGTAGCTACATTAAATTTGGTGCAAATTAAAATTGAATCAACAACCACTATATCATGATTTACAACAAGTCAGTATTTTTCATTACGGTAATTGGGGGGAGATTGTGCAGGCTGGTTTAATTAACCCCCCCCCCCCCCCCCAAATATAAAGCTTTGGTGGTCAGCGCTAAGCTCAGGTCTGAGCTCACCTCGTCCTGAGATCCGATCACTCAGACTACAACTGGAGGTGTTCTGGGACGCATGGGAAACATTCTTTTCGCTGTGTGTAAGCACAGACCACCTACTCAGTCCTCTGAACCGCCAGAGTTTGACAATGAATCAAACTTATTTTTACTCTTCTCAGTCCCCATACGTTAATCTGACCTTGGCCATCGCCAAGACTGAGCACCACATAATGAGGAATACAAGTTTTAAATGGGTAAACTCACAGTAGATCTGTGGACAGCCCATGATTCATTCACTCCCTGCTGACTCCTCTCGCTCTTTCTCTCACAACACACACGCACACATGGCGACACTGGACACATCTGGGGCAAATGAGAGTAAAAACTTTGCCATCACAAATTATGTTAATTTGCATGCAGAGCGTGGAAGGAAGAATCGATCACATGTGGTCACAGAAGACGCATTCAGGACACATTGTAATACTTGGTGTGACTCTCAGCAGGGATAATACCAGGTCTGAGCAGGACAAACGAGACAATCTGTCCTTTACAACATTTAGCGATCATCGCTTTCATCACTCAATGCACAAGCCTTCGTTTAACGTCCTGTCCCACTTCAGGCCTTTTCAGCTCGGTCATTTTATCAGTGAGTACAACATTTCTCACAGCCTGTAGTTTTAATTGTAGAGCATTTGAAATGTGGTGCATGTGGCAGTATCAGTGGGAGTTTTCCTCATGGTTTCATTGTTCTCAGAATGTTGTGACCGAGTCAAGAGGCTGCACTCTAACATGCCTTCAAGCCAGATGGAAACTTAAGCAGAACAAGCTGAAAGGCTCTTAGTTAAAAATCTTTGGGTTAAATGAGGTCTTTGACACATTCATTATTTAAAAGTTGTTGCATAAAGCGTTCTCAGTGTCATCTTTCTTCCTCCTTCCCCTGTCAGAGTTACTCAGTTGCTGTCTTTGACTCGTTTCTCCTCTAAAAGCTATCTAACAGTTCTTTCTGTCATTTTTTTTGTTTGTTTGTATTTCTTTTTTTTTAAATTGCAGATTCCTAAAAGTGTGAGGCTGGCTGAGGAATGGCAGGGCAAGCACGCCTCGGAGATACCACCACGTTCCTCACACGCTCAAAGTGAAAGACGACCTGAGTCTAAAGAGACGACCAATAATATCGCATCTCAGTTTCCAAACCGTTACAAAAATAAACTATATCGGCAATGTTGCGCTTCCTCTGCTGAACTCTGCAATGTGAAGCAAGGATAAGAGAATTTCATCTAAATTTTAGCGCTCATAACCTTTTCCCTTCTTAATAACACCCATTCAGAAGTCACAAACCACAGTACACAACCTTCTTTGTGTTGCTTTCAGCAAAGCTTCGCTTCTTATTGTAACTAACTCCGCTTGCATCGCGCGCGGTCATGAAATCTGGCTGTTGGCTTCCTCAGACTCAGCGTCACCCCTCTTTTTCCTTACCTTTCCCCCGTTACACACACGGCAGAGGGTGTGGTCAGAGAGAAGATGGGGACCACCAGGAGCCTGCAGACAAAAGGCCAGCGGAGAACCCACGGCCCCCCTCATCCAGTAGAGTGTGTGTGGGACATGAACTCCTCACTCACTGACTCATTGACTTCATAGAGAATCATCCGAGGATCATCCACCTCATTCACTCCCTCTTGACACCTGCTTCCTTCCCACTAAAGTCAACTCCATATTTGCAGGTTTCACCCACCTGGAAACAGGAAGTGAAGGTGCTGATCATCAGTTTCTGTGTCATGTGCTTCTGGTTTGGTCGAGTGACCTGGATGCTTGTTATTTTTAACAGGGAGTTCAAGTTCCAGTATTTGTACAGCTCCCATATATATCTATATATATATATAGATATATATGGGGGCCCACATGGGGGCTAATTTTGTAAGTACAAAAATGTTGCCTCCACTGGCAGCTGTTACAGCAGTGGCTTCTATGTAATCTCATCGGGGCAACTGCGACAGTCCGCAAAGGGGGCAACTAAATGTTCTTTTTTTTTTAACCAATAAAATCTGGAGTCTGGGAACATTACACACGTCGCTCAATGAGAAGTCTCACTCTCAACTGTGCAGCAGCTCGTTGTCCCTCTCTTCATTTGTGCTTCAGTTTGTAAGAGATTTTCGTCCATAAACTACAGCTCACTTTGTTGACTGTCACAGTTGCCCCCAATAAGATAACATTTTAGCCACTGCCGTCGACTCACGGCTGCCGGCGGAGGCGATCATTTCGAAAACGTTTTTGTAAGTACCATGGTTCAAATTCCCCTTTAAGGTGTTGTGTGTCGTAAATGTCCAGTTTACTCCACTCCCACATTCCCAGGACCAGCTGGAGGAAAAAAGAAGTGATGGATGATTTCATCATTCACCATCACTCTCATCATCCACCGGTCTTCCTGTCTTGTCACTGGTGCTTGTTCTTCTCTCTGACCACACCACCCTTATCACTTCCACGGCCCCTCCTCCCTCCTCAGGTGGCTCAGGCTTACCCTTGGCTGCTTTGAGACCCTCCCTCCCCTGCCCCTCCCCCTCCTTTTTTTTTTGTTGCAACAGCTCAGGGCGTTGTGGTGTGCTGCATGCTTGCCCTGTCGTCCTCCTCGCCCCCCTCTGCTGGTGGCCCGGAAGGAGCTGGTGCTGGGCGTGTTTGCTCAAGCTTATGCGCCCCCCCTCCCTCCAGCCTTTCTGTTCAGTTAACCCTCATTGCCTGGTCGTACTGTTTGAATTAACCTGGATGCTACTGTTTGGGTTCGGTGCCTGTGTTTTTTTTAAAAATCTCTGTTGGTTCAGAAAGCATGTTTCCCATGTTTCCCCTGTTTGTTTTTTAACAGCGAGCGAGTGATCACCTCCTCCACAGTTAAATCTCAAAACTGCAACAAGGATCTGAATTGTTTTCTTTGTCTGAATGATCTTATGAATAGATAGTTCAAGAAAGTCTCGTGCATTTGTTTTACTGTAAGTTCACAGTCCAGTATGTTTGTACAAAATGTTAGTATTGTATGTTTTTCGAGCAGAGTGTCTAATGCAAGTTGTTAGTTTACAGTCGATCACCTTGTGCTTGGTCCAAGCAGCAGTCAACCCAAAAAACAAAAAGAAGAAGTTATGATTTACACCTGATGTGTTTTTACGATGGCCCGCCTACTGCCTACTCTACTGTATATGAAAATATACTGTGATTCATCATCTTCCTGTGAATTTGTGACTGAAGTGAACTGAACTTTTTTTTTTAACAATCATGAGGAATTATGCCCTCCCCTCCAACCCCCCCTCCTGCTCAACGGCACATAACGTATTTGATTTTTAATATTTCTGTTTTATAATTTTCATGATCTTAAGTTGAGATTCTGCTTTCCTGGTTTTATTTTGAGCTGGAAATTTTTCTTGTAGCTTTTTTATTTTTTTTCTCTGCCTGAACGGGACTAAAATCCCTTTTAACTGCAAATATAAAGTTGAGTTGCTTGTGTTTTTTCTTCCTTTGGATGAAGCCATTTTGCTGATATTCATCTGAAGCAGAATATTATGAACACTTCCCGACACTGATGAGTGATGGACACAAAGACAGTTTGGACTCTTGATGGAAGGAAAGATCAAAACCCTGCTGAAGCTTCAAAAAAAATAAATACCATGTTCGCTTTTTTCGCCACCCATCTCAAAATATCAAGAGAAACACTTGTGTCATATTATTTTCTGAGTGATTCATGACGATATAAACCTGACGAGGTAAAGACCACCACTTCAATGGCAGCAGTAGTTTTATAATGTCTGCCTGTGCTCAATGACAAGACCACCACAAACCTTTCAGTTAACGCCCCTGAATAAACCGCCTGTACAGAAGAAATGGCGCGATGGAATTAGAGAGAGTATATATGAATATATAAATAAAGTTTAAAAAGGACAAACATCTATTTTAACTATTGGAGAGTCTTACCATGACTTTATCTGCTTTGCAAAGTAAGACTTCTTTTTCCTTTGTAAGGTCTACCAAATGGTGTGTTTTGCACTTTTTCGTTTGTGTTCCATTTGGTAGCCCATGCTTGTGTTTTGGAGCACTGAATACTTTGTATTGTGTTTACTGTGCCAATTAAATATGCCTGGAAAGTAAATGACGAGTTGGGACTTTTCTTCTTCCTCAATCACGAGCCACATGCAAACGCCCACAGTGTCCATCATCAAAAACAGCAGCTTTGATGATAATACCATAATTAATACACAGAGAACATCTACATATGTTTACAGTCAGATCAGTAATGCTGGTTATGAGATATGACTTTTAATTATAGTAATTAATTAAATGGATGTTATGCTTGACACAAATAACCCACGTCATTGTGTCATAACTAAGCTGACACTTATATTATTTCTCTCACTTGTTTTTATAATTATATCATGAGTGTCAATTGTCAATAAAGTTAAATTTAAGTTTTGACCGCTCAAGATGATGTCTTTAAATTCTTGTAAGGCTGATCAATGATTCAAAACTGAGAAAAATCATTTAGGATAAAATTATACATGAAGAACAAATCGGATCTTGATTTTAACAACAAGCTCTTGCCTCGTAAACTGACCATTGTTGACAGTGTAAATAAATCAATTATCTTAAAAGGGCTAAACTTAATATCCATGGTTTATGGTCAAAAAATATATAATTTTTACTCATTTGTAGCCATTAAATGCAAGACAGATCAAATGAGCATTACACCTGTAGACCAGTGTTATAATAATAATATAATTATTTTGGGCTTTTTCTGTATAATACAAATCTCAGAAAGTGTATCAGTGAGTCATGAGTACATTCTGAAGGCATCATTAGTCGGAAACTACAACAGTGGACAAACCAGTTTTGGATGTTTCTTCTTTTGGCCACTAGAGGGCAGTCATGTTCCATCAAAATCTGCTAACTTGGTGAAAAGGAGTTTCCAACAGAACCCTCGGTTCCTCTTTTCTTTCTCTAAAGCACTGACAGTACAGTACTTTTTGAACATGAGACAACTTTCCCAGGTGGTTGTTGAATAATAGAAACAGATCTTGGAAATGTCCTGATTCTGTTTGTTTTCACTTTACTCTCTCCTTTTGGTAATTTGACCTAATCTATTAGATTTTAAATTCAAGTTTTTTTTCTATACATTCTTCTGTACTGTTGTTCGAGTGCATTTGACCTCCAGTCGCTGCAGCAGTCACACGTATTGATCTGGACCACAGACATGTCTGTGCTGCACGGAGCTGCAGCTGTGATCAGTCCCTTCACACAAACATTTTTAACTGCCTGATTGGCCTTTGCTCACTCAAAGCCAACACGCCGCACTAAAGAAAATGAGTTACATCTGTGAAACCTGCAGAGTGAGTGGACCTTCCCCTTCAAACATAAATCGGACCTTTGTGATGGGTTTATTTGACAAGGACAACCCATCAATTTATATCCTTTACAGTCTGGAATAATTGAAATATAATCTGTTAAAATAAACCAGACGCGAAATGCAGACATAATTCATGTACATCATCTCTGAAATGCCAAAACAGACAAGTTAGCTTCATCTGTTCTGTGTGGAGATGAACATTTCATCCCAAAGCAACAATCCACTTCTATAAGAGGCCGCTGCTTTCAGCCTCACTGAAGAGACCGAATCAAAGCAGCCTTAGACTAATCCTCCATCTGTCTTCAGGCCCAAGTGCTTTGTGTTTTTTACAGCCTGTGGTAATCTACATGCTGTACGTTGTTTGATGCTGCTAAACTTGTTCTCTCTGTATGTCAGCAGACTTCACACGTCGACTGATTTTTATATATAAATCTCTCTCTTTGAGTTGGTTCCTCCTGAACTGTGAACGTGCGTATGTAAAAAATGTAATCAAAATGGCCTGAGCACAGTATTATTCGACAAATGAGAACAAAGCTTAGCAAAATAAGTTATTAAATAACCTAATAGCTCTTCTTGACATAATCTACAGGAGGATCTGAAATTGGGGGGGGAACTAAATTACTTTGGTTCATCCTACACTTATATGCCTTCTTCTGGAAAAGGTTCTCATTAATTAACACAAAGCCTCATTAGCTCCTCTGACCAGAACAGCAGCTCACAGTGATTGTATTATTCTCTGGGTGCTGGAGGGCAGAGCGGAGGCATCAGGTTGTGAACATGTGGGTTCAAATGACTCAACTGTGTGAAGGAGGAAGACCCTGAACCGCATCTGAGTTCATCTGCACTAGATACAACTGTGTTAGGAGCCTGGTGGTTCTGACTGACGTCCATCTCTGTGTCAGAAAAACAAAAGATAGAAGAACAGAAGAATGAGGGAGGAGGAAGGCAGTTCTCTTTTTAGCCATGTTGGATGGAGATGATCGTTTCCACCACACTAATCTGTCTCAACAACTACTGGATGGATGAGTGCAAAATGTTCCAACATTCATGGTTCCCAGATGATGCATCCAAATGTTTTTATCCATCAAAGATCTTCATTCTAAATCCTTTGAGGGTAAAACTGGATCTCAGCTGACAGAGGGTGAGAGGTGGGGGGGTTCACCCTGGTCAGGTACATCCTACATCACATGCATGGAGACAACCATTCACACTCACGTTAAAAACATGGGTCAATAAAAAGTCTGTGATGAACCTAACCCCAGTCTGCATGTCTTTGAAATGTGGGAGGAAGCCAGAGAAAACCCACGCAGACACGTGGAGAACGTGCAGACTCCGAACAGAAAGAACCGGGATTCAAACCTCCTCCACAGCTGCTGTTGGATGGAGTGTGAATTGTCTTTCTGTCTCTGCACAGTTTCTACCAATGGGTCCATGAATTTGCTCAATGTCTCATCCTTTGGAGGGAAGCTCATTTCTACGACTTTGTTAAAATGTATTATAATGATCAAGTTTCTCAAATGAACAAGTTAGCTTCTCAGAATAACAACAAAGCATCTGAAATAACGAGTTATTATTTAAAAATAATGAGCTACGATCTCATAATTTCGAGTTAGCATTCATCTTTTTTTCTTTCACGTGTGCTTCCATAGCTTTGACCCTGCTCATGAGAGATTGTAGAAGTGACTTTCTATTGAACAGTTTTCTGTTCCACGATTTAATAAATCAAGTAACACTGTGAACAGCTGATATGTGGGCCTGCAGAAGTCCTCTGCCTTCCTCTGTGCAGATGGGAACTACATTTTTGCCACATGACGTGGACTCACAGATTTGAACTCTTCACTCTGAAATCCTCCAAAAGAGATTCAACTGTGACTTTAACTTTACTGCAGCCTAATGAACAGATTTAAGACTCTTCACTGAGCCAAAGTAGAAAGATCTCAGGTGAACCAGCAGGAAAGTCCCTGAAATGATCATGATTCAATGTTCACTGCTTTAAAAAGACAAAATATATATATATATAGCTTTTACTTGCATGGTTAAATCATCTTCTGCAGAGAATGAAGTAAACACTGTCTGCCTCTGTGGCCATGTTTTTTCACTAAATCAATACATTCTCCTGCCTGTTTGAAGGGTTTTGTAATGGTTTTCTTTGGCCTGTGGTCACAGTGTGTTCTACCTGCTGCTTTCAGCCTGTTCCATTACTGCTGTGTTCCTGCAGCCTGATGAGGAAAGCACACCTCTGGAGACCGGCCCAGTCTGTCCAGTCATTAACGTTCGGTGGGTGCTGCTGCGAAACACATCTCGGCCATCACCTCCTGCCCTGTACGTGCGTGAGTGCAAGTACCTACACAACTTGTTGTTGTGGATTAAAATTCAAGGTTTAGAGACTTGTCATTTAATTTTAAACACTTTATATGTGAACTTCCTGTGACACACTAGTAGAGGAAGTACTTGAACATTTGAGTTCAGTAAAAGTACAAATAAAAATTTAAAATTACTGTACTCAATGTACTCAAACTGTAAAAGTTAGCCAGAAGAGCCTGAGGGCCTCATGGACCTCTTTCCCTGTGGTTTCTGAAGAAGATCCAGCATGGACACGGTGCAGGTGTGCAGAATGAGCAACATTATTATTCACAGTCTTTGTAATGGCAACGTCAAAATTAAGCCTGGAATGAGTAAACATCTTTCAATGCTGAACAGCACTCAGCTGCTGGCCTGCTGCGGCCCGAAGACTCAGCTCGGGTACATTTCTCAAAAGCCAAAATATGTTGAATCTAGACCGTATGAGGAAAAAAAGGAAAGAGACGGGACAGAAACAATCGTTTAACAAGAGACACAGTGACTCGTCCTCCCCCGGATGCCTGCTAAGCTCCATGTCACAGTTACAGACAGACAAGCCATTAATAGGCTGCACTTTAATTTTAGACACAATGGCACATCCAGAAGCAGAAACCACAGATGTTTTGCCAGTGAAACAAAGAAGAAAAATGTGTGAAAGAAAAGAGGTCAGAGAGAAGCTGGTTCCTGCATTTGGAGCAAATATTCTGTCAGCAGGCTGAGCTGAGCTGTGATAATATACTTGAACTGTGGCTTCAGTTTTCTGAAATATTCTGAACTACATTACTATTTAGCAAGAAGAGCAACAAAGTAGACTAGTTATTCTGTCGTCTGCCAGGGCGTCCGTGAAGAGTTTCCAGATTCATCCGTTAAAATGATCGTGATATGCAGGTTTTCTGTGTTGACAAAATATTTTTCATACATGTCTAATGTCTCGTACTTTCACATAAGGTGAAGTATAGAAATATGTTATTCCAAGGGACATAAATAAGGAGGTTCCAGGAATATTTTCCATCTTGTCGGGGGGGTCCTTGGCTGAGGAAAAAAAACAAAAACCTCTGCTCTGTCTCTCATCTACATTTAAAAAAGCATAAAAGAAAGAACTCTGGTGCAAAGAGGGGAAATTGAGCCCTGAGTTGCTTTGACAGAGCTCTTGCGTTGATTCAGGGCACCTACCGATTCCAGCAGTCATAATTTTCTCGGAGCTGAAGCAGCAGGAGGTTAAAGCCCCATTGATGTGTGCTATAAGTTCACACTGGGCCCGGGGGCGTGTCGGTGGACACTTTTCACTTTCCCCACAGCGAGCCCCGGCTGTGTGCTACAGCCACACATCTTTGCTCTTTAATTAGCTGCTGCTAATTACAGACAAAGGCAGGCAACTGCGGGTCAGAGACCATAAAACAATCACAATCTAGCAGAAAACTCTCTCTCCGCTCCGAGTGCACTCTCACTTTCCTTCCCCTGTCTTTTGTCCGTCTCTCCAGGCATCAGCAAAAAAAAAATTCTACTTCTGGTGCAGTAGTGGAAAATATGCTGCCGCTGAGTGGGGGGAAAATTCAGCTCCCGACCAGAGTAGCAAACGGAGCGCTACTGCGTTCATGTTCATATGAAATGTATGTATTTCTCCGATCAAGTGAAGTGTCCTTTCTAAACCTGCCAGTTCTCTTGTCCTGTGTTGATGCTCTGGAGCTACTTCAGAATTATTCCTTGTAGTAAGTCCTCCTTAAGCAGTTCTTATTGTTTGTGTGATCAGCTTTTTATAAACAGTCTAAGTTGCAGAGTGAAGTTAGAAAAAACAATCATCATCATCCTACCTGGTTTATCTGCAAAACTGAATTTGCTTTATTATTATTCACGTGCGTTGTTTGTAATTAAGTTTAAATGATTCACTGAACTGGTGACAGCTTTTAATATGTTGCATATTGGCTATTTCAGACGTCTGTTGAACAATCAAATCTTCAGAGGCAAGTTCACAAATTTTCAAAATATAAGCTCTGTTATTCAGCTTGATATAAAGCATTACAGTAACAAAGTGACCATTGTGCTTTTACTTTGAGGAGGCAAGCTAAAGAGAAGTGATTCTATGAATTTTGGCATCATGATGGAGATCAGCACCCAAGACGCCTGAGAACTGTCTCAGTTCGATATGTTGAAATAAAAAGAATCAGATGATCAAAAATGATCTGGCTGGACAGAAATTGTAGTAGTAGAACAAAGAGAAGGAAATAACTTGGTCCGCAGACTGAAGGCACACACTTATTGTGTGTCCAATTGATGGTGCACATCCCTGGGCCATTAAGAATACATAGGCCAAATGTGAAGCCAATTACATGAAAGGTTCAAGACATATGGAGTAAGTTCTACACACAGACAGACGTTTGTGATATGAGAATGTTTCTCTAAATGTTCTGAATGCTCTCTGTTAACAGAAGCCTGTTCTTTGGACGATATGGTAAACATCACATTAATGGAAGGAAACCAAAGGAGACAAAGACTCTGACGCAGTGATCCAAAATATGCCCACATGCTGTAGGTTTTCAGAAAAAAAGCAGTAACCTGATGATCTCCATATTTCCACTCATGGCTCGATGAATGTTTAAGTCCTCCCTTCGTGCGGTTTTGGAAACATGTGCTTCGGAGTTCCTGTGAGAACGAAGGCAACAGCGAGCGAGCGAGCCGTCACCTTTAAAAAGACAACCCCCACCACTTGTTAAAAAAAAGAAAAACAACACCGGCCAGCAATGAAATTCCTCCACTGACCTCTCCACCTTGAGTTGTAATTTGGTTTCAACAGTGGCTCCGAGCCACATGGACAGATTGCAGTGTGACATTTTTTACCGGAGGGATGGTTCATATAGAGCTCAGTGTCATCATCCTCTTTTTAGATCCCACGATAAATCAAACACACACACACACACACACGCGCGCACCTACGGAAAATGACATTTGGAAACAAACCTATTCACAGTGAATTCTGCAGCGTATGAGTGTAAGGAATGCCTTTACCACAGTACAAAGGAACGTCTGTTGCCCCGGCCGCTCTTTGTAATCTTTGGACAATTTCATAAAAGCCTTTTTCTGCCCGGTGTGACTGCAGCTGCGGCAAACGTCCAGACCGTTCGACCACCTCCGACTCCGAGCAGCCGAACCGCAGAAAACTCATCTCACAAACCAGTGATGGTCCGACTGCGCTCACATGGAGCCAGCACTGAACCCTGGGTAATTAAGTGTACAGATCCTCCCCCAAACCATCGAAACCAAAGGACATGCATGAAAACAGGCAGAACCCTAATGGATGAGGCTTGTAAACAAACCGTCATCCGTTCCTACATGACAGTTTACTTTACGTCACATGGACCACAACGTTTTTTTAAATTGCATTGGATTACTTTAGTTTATCCATGAGCTCGGCTTCTAAATCATGGACTTATTCCTCTGCACTGGCAACATGTTTTCTTTTTGTCTCTCCCGTTCTTTTGAACACGATATTTCAAGGACACCTTAAGGGAATTACTTCAAATTTGGCACAAATGTTCAGTTGGACTTTAAGATGAACTAATTCGAATTTGCTGGTGAAATCAACTGCAGAACAGAGGTCATAGTCACTGTGACCTCAAACACTTATTAGGTCTTGTGAACGCAACATGTCACAAACAGGACTTGGACTCAAAGATGAAGGGATTAGATTATTGTGGTTTAAAGTTGACCTCATGTTCTTGTTGATATATCAGGAACACTCAGAGGGGATTTTATTACATCTTGCACGAACGTTCACTTGGACTCAAGGATGAGCTGATTGGAATTTGAAGGTCAAAGGGTCAAAGTCACTGTGACCTCTCAAAACCTCGTAAACAAATTACAGAGAACTTCTCAAGATAATCTGTTCAAATCTGGCACAAATGTTCACGGAGACTCACGGATTAGTGGATTTTTTTGAAAAAAGATATGTAGACAGAAACTGCATTCGCTGGCGGAGACGTACATTCTAGTTAATAGATTAGGTTAAAAGGAAGTCAACAAGCCTGTTGGGTTTCCAATATTCAGAGATCATCTAAGAAATTAGATTATAAATGAGTTAAAATGACCATTCAAAAGCTTTAAATAAATGTCCCAGAATTATTAAGAGTCAGCACACTGCATTAAACCTGGATACCAGTCCAGCTTTTGACAGAGTCTCTGTGTACAACTGAGAGATGGCCTTTAATTAAGAGGTCTTGTCGTCAATGAAGTCCCAGGGTGCCTGTAGGATGGCAGATCTAATTTCTTCCAGTTAAATCATGAGGTGACTCTTACCTCAGGCTGTTCTCACATCTGAACTGACAATTCGTCACAGAAAGGATTCCCCGAGCTCGACTAATGAAAATCTGCCTGAAAGCAGTACACACATTTAAATGAGCGATCGCTACTTTTTTTTTTACTCCTCTTGTCTGAAGAGAGTCAAAGTTGGCTTTGGTCATACCTTTGGCTCCTCCTCCTCTCTTCCACCATTCACCAATTACCATAACTCTTTTAATGGTTGCTTTGTATTTTAATAAAATATTATATATAATATCACTAGTGTGTTTCATCTACATTGTACAGATTCACCACTAGATGTTTCTAAATACTACACACTGAACCTTTAAGTACCGGTGAAAACCAGGATTACACTAACTTGTATTTTTTTATTCTACTGGATAGCTGATAAAACATGCAGGTTTTTTAGTTTTTTAGTTTAAACCTGTGTTCAAATATTCTTCTCGCTCCACTATGTTTGTAAGCTACTTGCTCAATCATCCATCTGAAACTGTTGATTATGCAGTTTGTTGACAAGAGAAACGTAAAATTTTACTTAAAGAGGCTAAAACCCTCCATAGACCACAGACTGACATTTGTAAGGCGACATAGCAGTTATGTAACACATTAAGATGGAGGCTTGTCCAGGGTGCCCTATAAAAGTTGGCTCGGTGGGCAGGCCTGGACCCAAAATACCCATCCATGTCACTGGGTGTGTTGTGGTGCCTAATGTCAAACTTAATATAGTTGCAGTATTTGTGTGACCATAATAAAGTCAGTTTACAGACTTAATGACTTTGCTCTACTTGTGCTACTGCTACTCTGGTGTTGAACCTCAAAGGCAAAAGGTTTGAACACGAAACCGACTGAAAAACTAACATGTGTTGCTTTTGGAGCCACATTCAACTTGCTCTTACTTTACATTCATGCTCCTTTATAGGTCTTATTTCCAAAGTTGTGAAGTCGTTCTTCTGACTTCAGTTTATTCATGTGCTTTGAACTCAACGCAATGTGGAAAAAAACATGGGCGCAATAAACAATGTGTTGTATTTATGTATTTATATTGTTTTAAGAACACATTCTTCCAATGTTCGCATAATAATGGAAGGATTAGAAAAGAGATCAGATGTAACGGGCATAACATCGCCTGAGTGACCCGGCTGCAGTCAGACAGATGTTCTCTTCCAGCTGCAGCACTTTGGGATGATGTCCCAACTCTGCTCTGATTGGCTGAAGGCTTCAGTGACACGCACGAAGTGTCTTATGTTTTTATTCGAAGAATTCAGATGTGTTTACTGCTCCGTATGTATCAATAAAGTTTTAAAAGACAAATCCTCTACATCCTTTTGTCATAATTACCAATACAGATGTTCTTCTCCAGTCTTTTGCAGATGACACACAATTATATGTAGAAGTGCAGATGACAAACACTACATAGAGATGTGACCTGACAATATGGCAGCTAAATGACCCTTTATTTTAGACAGCAACACATACATTTAAATCCTCTTCACTCTTGACGCAGGTGATCGATTACAGTTTTCATTCAGGATTTCCTCTCCAACAATCACATAAAAAAGGTAAAATCTGAAACAAGTACTTTTCCCCCCTCCCATCTGGGAAGCATCTCCAGGATTACACGTTTAGTCTTCTACACTGACCCAGAAAAACATCATCCGGTGCAAGTATGAGTTTCTGGCTCAGCTTTCCTCTGTGTCAGAAATGTCAAATTCTAGTCAAGATTTAATAGCATTGTGATATTACTCAACAGCTCAGGAAACATGAACACATTTCTCTTAAGAACTATTTAATCCAAGTGGGACAACAAACATCCTCCTTGTCTTCCACCTTCACCTGGCAACAGTCTCCCTGTGTCTGGTTCCCTTCTGTCTTCTCTTCTGCGTCTCGTGGCTTCAGCAGATCAAAACGACATATTCCACAATAAACAGAGTTTGAGACCAAGCGGCAAAACTCACAATTTAAATGTTAATTCCTGAACATTCAGCAAGACAATGGATTAGTTTAACACCTTTATCCTTATTTGCCGTTTCCCCTGGGATTCAACATGGTGCTGACCTGTAAAAAAAACAAAAGCAGCTCTTTGGCTTTGTTCGTGGGAAGAAAATGTTTAAAAAGGCACCCTGAAGATTTATCACATAGTTATATTTACATTCACTGGAGGGCCCCGTAGAAATGTTGAATGGAGTGTGACGCTCATACACAGTTTGCAACAGGAAATTTTGTGCATATTTTGGAACCAGTGTTGTTTACATCTGTAATTATTTGCTGGCAGGACTCTTCTTCATCTCTTGCTATGTTACCTCCGCCAACCAATGGAATAGCAGGAACATTAAATCGGCAACAAAATGAAACACACACTTAAACATTGCACCAACATTGCTTATAGTAAAAGCTAATTTAATTTGAATCTCTCGTAAATACCCTGTTTCAACTTCGATATTTCCTTGTCCATAATCTCTACAGAAAAACCAATCACTCATATGTTTACATGGACGCCAATCTGACTATTGGCCTAATTTTGAAAATTACTGTGATGTTGACATAAATTGCAAATAGAATATTCCGTCCATATTCTTCTTTCCATGTTACAGGGAATAGTCTGACTGTGACAAGTCAACATTACTTCCTGTAGTTGGTAACTGCTGTTAAATGTCCAAACGTAGGGCACACAACACACACACACACACACACAGAGGGGAAGCAGGGGAGAAATCCAAAGAGTTACCATTCATGGGTTTAATGGGGCAGCTGTGGCTCAGGGGGGAGAGTGGTTGTCCTCTAATCAGAAGGTCAGAGGCTCAACCCCAGTCCTCATCATGTACACCATAGTGTCCTGCAACATGTTTTGAGTGGTCATCAAGTCTAGAAAAGCACTATTAGGTCTTATCTTATGTACATTTTCTGCATCTGTAAAACTATTTCAAATTACCTAAAAGTATAATGTTCTGCAGTTTACTTAAGAATACTAGGGGACGCTTTAAAAAAGTGAACCCAACTGTAAACATCACTGCATTCCCCTGTTCCTCACAAGGTCCCATTTCCTGAGTTTTGAAGTTGTTCCGCCTATGATGTGTGCACTGAAGTCTGAATGTGGAAACATGGATGCTGTAAAAAACTTGGTTGCGTTTATGTGTTTAGAGCGTTTAAACCTCGTCTCGACACCGCTTTCCAAAAGTTGCATAATAACGAAAAAGCAAAGAGCAAGGATCTGTAATTTAAAAAATCTACCGAATGTTATTCATAAAACTGTTGTATTGGCTAAAAAGGTTTGGTGTTTGGCGCTTTTGAGACAAAAGTAACATTTGACAAGTTGACATTAAAAGCTATTATTTAGATTTCACATGAACACACAGTCACTCGTCGCACAGCCGTGTGACGTTTGTGAATGCTGCACTATATTTACACTGTGTGGCGAATCTGATCCAAGTTGAAATATCAACATTAATATTGAACAGAAGAATCCAATGTGAGTAAGACAAATGTGTAGAGAAGCTTATAGAGAAGAACAAAGAAATGCTTCCATCAGGTCTCGGGCCTCTGGAAAAAGTTAGTTAACTATTGACATTGGCTCATATGTAGAAACTGTTGCACCAAAATGTCTGGCTTCTTATTTTACTAATGGATTTTTCTTCCGTCTAAAAATACATGCAAGTGTTATTAAAAGGAGCGAGACTGGCCACTTGAGAATGTTTGAAAAGATTTCAAATGGCGTCTGAATAATCTGTCACTGACACGACATGGAGCTCGCTGCGATTGTGTTTGCTCAGAGGAATCATGGGGAAAGTTCCCCCCTGAGGTTCTCCAGCTCACTATATGTAAGAGAACTTTTCTCTGTCTGACTCCAGGAGGTTTGAAGTTCAAAAGGTAGATTTAACTGGTGTTTGAATTCACTTTTCACTATCGCAGGAAACTAAACCCAGATGTGTGACTTTCCCCTATTTCTCGTCTCCAACACGATAAAACAGCCTGGTGTCAGACTGAGTCAGAGATTACGTCCTAAGTCTACAGAATACCAAAACATCATTTGATTGTGAGCTGACACTGAGAATAACAGAGCGCCCAAAGGTGCCAAACAGATCAGGGCAGATTAGCCTCAGCTAGGAGATCCGTCACAATGCCTTTGTAGTGAAATCGTCCAGCAGGGGAAACCAGAGAGGGGATTTGGATTTAAGAGGAATAAAGCCAAGATTTGGTCTTATTTTTAATCACAACACAGAGAATTAAAAGCAATTGTCTGTGGGTCGCGATCGTTTCGCTTTGAGTTTCGTGTCCTCACGAGATCTTTTTATAGAAAAACGTAGAGTTATGGACACACACACACACACACACACACACACACCAGGACTGTGTTGTACTGTATGTGGGTGGGCTCGGGGATGTGATCTTCATGGCTGGAGTGAGGTAATCTGATTAAAGTCGGCGATTAGCTGCTAAATTGATCCACTAAAAGCTGTTTTAAACACTTTGGGATAGAAGAGAAAGGAGTCATGTGCCAGAGTTTGACTCGTGGTGGGAGAAGCCCCGGTGGAACTAATGACATTCATGATCCCTCTGTTCCATTAGGTGTCCCAGTATGTCATAGCACTGAGTCATCATGCAAAATGTAGGGATGGATTGTTGCCATTGTAATAGTATTGGTTTCGCCAAATGTCCACCCTGAAAGGCGTATTTGTTCTATTGTTGCATCGAAACTTGTATAGACTATCTGTCTGTACTGTGTAGGAATGAACACTTTTTTGTGGCTGGCACAGTGGAGCAGTGGTTTGGAGCTTTTGCTGCTCAGCAAGTCTGTTTTTACGATCCGGATCCTGGTTCACCTGGGGTTGTTCTGTGTGGAGTTTGAACGTTCTCATAGTAGCTAGACATCCATACTGATAGGTTAGTCTGAAAACACACCATCTCCGCTATGGATACACCTGAAGTCCACTAAATGTGTTTAAAAACCTGCAGACAGCGTCTAATTTTTGTGTAAAACATGTGTATGATGGCTCAATGATGTATGTACACTGTCTCTTGTCTAATGTCAGCTGGGATTGGCTCAAGGGATAGATAAGTGTCATAGATAATGGATGGATACAAATTTTTGTTCAAATGATACAATATGAGTTATATCTTTTTTTCCACAGATATAACCATCATTTGTCTTCAGAGTTGTTCTGGAGCTCACCACTGTCCTCGAGTTGTTTTTAATGTTTTGCAGGTGTGAGCTGCTCCTCCATTTTTTTTCTTGTTTTTACACACACTAAGTCTAATCCTGATTTTACATTTCTTTTTCTTTTAAGCTCTTTTGAGCTGCTAAATGCTCTGCCAGGTGAGCTCACCATACAGCTGCCTGCTGCCACATTGGTCATTAACAGTGGGAAGTGTGATGGTGAATCATAGACAGTAGACAAAGATGAATATGACTGCTCCCAAAAGTGAAGTCTAAGCATCTATTTTTCCCCCTGTTGGCAGGCTGCAGTATGGGTCATAAATCTTGCCTCCTCCATGTTAGCCGATGGAACATGGACCAAACTAAAAAGTGAAAGCACAGGGTGAGATTGACCTCTAATCGGTCAAGCACGTGTGTCGTCTAGACCTCTACTGTGTCTCCATATGCACAAGATGGCGCTTGAGTAATATGACTTAATTTCTAGATAGTGGTAGGAAGTGGTGACGTGTCGTCCATATTTATTTATTCGGTATTTTATTTTGTCGAATTTTCACTACAAACATACATGGAACTTGAAATATCGTACAGTAGTATGCACAGTCGTCCCATCAGATTTCAACTGAGCTAGGAAAAAAACATCAAAATAGACAAAAACAATTTAATAAAAAAGAAAATCACATGCTAAGAAGAAAAATATCAACAATGAGTCAATAATAGAAAATGGAAAAGACAAAGTGGTGAACTGTTAAGCTTTGAAATGTAATATGGAAATGAACTTTGGGTAAATCTTGCTTCAACACCAGTCAAAGGTTTTTGATTTCATTGCATGACTTTTTTCCAGTTTTTGGTTCAGATGCTCTAGTCCACAAACATTATTTGAAGTATTTCGTTTTTTCTTTCTTTCTTTCTTTGTTTTTGTTTTATTTTAAACAGGATGGTAGTTGAGTCTCCCTCTCCAAGCTGATGTGAGGCCAAAATTCTATTCCAGCCAGGGTGTGTAACACACACACACACACACACACACACACTTTTTCACGATCTCCCCAGAGATCGCAGACAGGTCTAATGCTGTGGACCAGAGTTTACATGGTTGTTCTTTTTCTCTTGCAACTTATTTACAGTCCAGTTGTCTAGCAACCACCACAACACTCACCATCTCCTCCTCCTCCTCTCTGTCTCATTGGTAGTTAACCCTTTTGCACAAAGCCACATCTGCGGCGGACTGATGGTCACATGTTTTGGGATGTTCGAGGATGATTGGTAATTCAGGGCAGGAAGAAAGAAATACAAATGCGGATCCAATTTTCCACAGGCTGTGGGGTCAGATGGTGGATGAATGGTGGTGGGAGTTCAATGACAAACAGGCTATGACTCAGAAAAACCTTCCCACACCACTAATCAGAGGGAGATAGCTGGGCTTTAAACGTCGTACACTCACAGTGTCGTCTGGCAACTTATCGTCAATGCTTTGCCTCGTGCTCTCTCGTCTGCATTGAATGTTTTCTGGAGAAAAAGAGAGGGGATCAGAGTCCAGTGCCTCCAGTCTGCCATGACATCATCCCTGCACACATCTGGAAACGCTAGAGCGAGTGTGTGTGTGTGTGAGTGAGAAGGGGGAGCAGCAGAAGAATAGGGGGGCTGGTGACACATCAGCAATATGAAGGAAAAAATGGGGGAAGAGCAAAAGAAAGAAGAGGAAAGACGATCTTAGAAACGGAAAGATGTATAAACATGCGTAAACATGTTTTCTTCCAGAACCCTAATAAATCAGCAATCACAAAGACAATCACGATGTTTTTCTCTTCAAGGAAATACCCCAATTAAAATTTTATTCCAGTCTGAATCAGTATTTTTTAAGATTTGCACTTAAGTAACATGTTAATAGAAAACAGAAAGAGTTACATATTTATGCGTCTGTTCTATATTTATTTTGTTGTTTGCATTTTGCTTGTTATCTGTTTACATGTTTTGCTTCTTGAAGTTGTGTGATAGGGTGAGAAAAAAATAAAGGTTTTGGCGGCATCATGATTTAGTTTCTCATTCTCACCACTAGAGGGAGCAGCGTTTTATTCTCCAGGTTGTGAGTTCCAGTCCTGGGATCAGTGGAGTTGAATCGTGAGAACTGGAACTTTTCATGATCGTTCCAAAACGGCTATAAGAGAGATATCAGACTGATAATAATCCCACTTCCCGATTCGTGCTGTTGTTGTGTCGTCTTTTGATGAGTGCATTTAATGGATCAGTTTGGATGAAGGCAAATAAAAAGGGGAGTAGCCCAAAGTCCAGCACATGTGCAGGGTTCAAATATCTTAACTTCCACTCCACAGAGCTGCAGAGACATGAAATGGTAAAAAAAAGGAAATGCGAGAAAGAAAAGATGGAGAGGTTAGTGGTTGGAGGGATGAGGGGGAAAGCTGTGTGCCAGATGTTTGTTACAGCTCTTCAACAAGTTCCCGACAAACACAATTTGAGCCTCACTTAGTATTTCATGATTAACTTTGACCCTCCCTTGAAGAATATCAACCTTACAGACTCCAAACTTTCAAGTCAATAGTCAAAACCATGCCTTTTCTCATTTTGTCACCCTGTTGTTGTCTGGAAGGGAGAGAATTTACAGTAAGGAGGAAAAGACAGAAAACTCAGTGGATGTGAAAGAGAAAAGGGGAAAGGAACAAGTTGTAGGAGGGCGTCCAAATGTGTTTCACAAGAAAACGGGAAATGGACGGAGAAACAGAAAGGAGGGGGGGGAGTAGAGAGAGCGTGCTGGATAAAAAGTCGTCTCCAGAGGACCACGTGTGCTGTGAGTTCACTAACACGATGAACTCTCATTCAGAGCAGCGCTAGTGTGACCCACTAATCCAGCCATGGGAGCCTGTTCCTGTTGTCGTCTCCAGCGGGGCCTGCGGAGCACAGCGGACCACAGCGGTGCTCTCCAGTCAGAACCCTGATCCTGAACTCTGCTGAGTGAGGATGTGTTACCACCACAGAAACAGACATACCCCGACACATGACCAGTCTATTGCTCCTTCCTTCTCCTCTTCCTCCTCCGCTTCTTCATTCTCCTCCTCCCTCCTGTCTTGTTTGTGGTACCACTGCTTTAACCGAACATCATGACTAACCCGTCTACTATGTTCACATGGAGAACTGCACTACATCTTTCTTTCCATGAGCATCATCCACCACACTCGATTGTATGAGGTCTCACCCCAACCCCCCGTCCAACAGTCGGAACAAGGCCTCCACCCCCATGGGGTTATCCTTCCTCCAGTCTGGAAGAGTGGAAAAGAGTCTGACTCACACAAGGTGATAAATTCCTTCCCTATGTTGGAGGATTCCCCAAGGAAACCATTACTGGCATGAGTTACCACAAAGTTGCAACAACTTATGAGTTTAAATAAATAAAACTTGGCTTTCATGCTCCAATTCAATAATCAGCAAATACCAGCTAATGGTGAATTTGCTCTGGGCATTATGAGCATGATTAAGAATATTGTTCTTTTTGGCACTAAAGCTTGTGCCGTTATTTTGTTTATCACCTACTTGAGATTCTGAGACTCTCATATCTTCCATGTTATTAGATTGTATTCTTGTTGAAATATTACTTTTCTTCAGTCTGTGCTGTAAAACCCTTGCATCAGAGCTTGGCTTCTGCAGAGGCTTTGCACTGTTGTGTCACCCTGGACCCACGCAAGATCCTTCATGTTGCACGGCTTGAACTTTTACTTAGTGCTAAAAGTAGTTGATGGGAACTTACCGCCACTGTCAATAACACCTTGCATTATTAATGCACAGCAAATTGGCTTTTGTACATGTCCTTTTTCAAGCACCGAAACAAGTGATTTCTCAAACATGTTCTGTCCGAGCAAAATGAAAAATGTCTAATGGTGGTCAATTTATACACACAGCTGTGAGTCAATAAATCCTCTGAGAATATTAGGCAAGACGGTGGAACAAAAAGAAATTCTCAGCTGCAGTCTTGACTCAGCCGTTCCTTCCCTTTTCCTGAAAACATCACAGTAATGAAGACCAACAAGCTGTTTTCAATCAAACAACAACACAATCAGCACCTTGCCTTTCACCTTTTTCCACTCATCCATTCGTATGGGGTTATTCGGAGTCGAAAAACTGCATTTCTGTTATTGAAGGAGGGAGAAAATGGGCAGAGAGCGTCTGGTGTTGACAGTTGAGTCATGCCCCAATTCAGTGCCATGAGAGGGGTCTGCTAAGACTCACAAGGTGATGCAATCAGCTTTGGCAGAGGGGACTCTAAGAGTGAATGTCTATTACTGCTGTTTGGACCAATAACAGAACCTCTAAATCATGAATGAGGATGTTTTTAACATGTGAGCATTGGACATTGTAGAATCTTTGACTATGCTGGCAACTTTTTCTTGTTTGCTTTGCCTTGTGCTGTTCTGCTTACTTGTCAGTGGGTTTAGTTACCACCTTGCCAGTTTATTATCAGAAGCCCGTAGACCCATTTTTATAACTAGCCAAACAATTCAATGTGATTTGATACACATCGATGACTGCATCAGCTACTTGCTCGCTTGTTTTGTATGCTAGCGTCTATGTTAACTTTCCACTTAGTTGGGTGCAGTGAATGTGCAGCTCAAATTTATGACAGTAGATCACGTATCCCACCTGTAGGGTGAGCCGGAGTTAAGCCGAGAGTGAATCTGTCACTTTAAATTTTACCTACAGGCGACGTGGGTACATTTTTAACAAACTGTTAAAAATTAGAATAAACAGTGATTGTCTTTATGTAATTTTGAGTCTGTCAGATTTCATATCTCAATTACTATCTTATCTATAACTCCTGGCTGGATTTTGAAGGAGCATGCTCCATGGACCACATTGGTTGGACGTGCACTTTATTTAATTATAAATTAACTAAAAGTACATCCAAGTACATTGTGGCTGAGACAGGAGTAGAACTTTGGTGGTAAAAAGCTAAAAGCGAGCTATGTTTGACTCTCCCTGAAATAATTGCCTTTTTTCCTAAAGGGACGATTAAACTTTCCTGTTAATGAGCTAATTCATCTTATTCAGACAGCTGCTGTCTTCTAGAAGAAAAGTTTCTGGTTCACTCTACACTGTAAAAGGCTGCGTCTCACTGTCTAAGAGAACATCCCACAGAAAAGTCAGTATCAACACTCAGCGACCACAAACTGGAGCAGCTCTGTCAACTCTATTGACCATTGGTTTTCAGTCCTGGCGCTCAGAGCTCTGTGGTTTTTTATTACATGTATCACATCAGGAGCTGATTTAGACTTAGGATACGAAGAACAACAGAAAACAGCAGTATTCAGGAATTTATTAACAGGAATCATGTACCAGGAATTAATCTGTTCTCTGGGCCAATTGAAGCCATCAAAGAAGAAGAGGGAGAAGAACTTGGATATGAAGTCAGAACATATTTAACATTTGTCTGCAGATAAGCAGGTATTGATCGGCCTGTCTTTGATTCTTAGACGATGTAATTAGAAAACAACCAAAATCTGACTCCAGAGAAAAGCACTGGTTTTGAATTTGTATGTAGATTTCATTGTCATCAGCATAGAAGTAAAACTGATATCAACATATAATGTACAGTTTATTATTAACTAAGCTATAGTGTATGTTTCAATTCATTTTATTTTATTTCCAGGACATTTATGGGAAATTTGTAATCTGCCCTGAGAGGAATAGTTAGTAAGTTTTGTAAATATGCAATATTCATTTTCTGCTGGATAAGATGAGAGGGTCCATACCACTTTTAGATCTGTACCTTAAGTGTGAAGCTACAGCAAGTTGCTCGTTAGCTTAGCTTAGCATAAAGTCTGTCCAACAGTACTAAAATCTGTCTGCTAGCACCTTTGCTCACTAATTGTTTTATATTATTTTTGCAAAGCTAAAAAGTAGTTTGCAATAAATGGTAACACAACAGAGGATGGGCGATGGTTTGAGTTCAAGCTGGAGCATTCAAATATGGCAGCAATTATCAATCAACAAACACGTGGAGGAGTCCTGTCGACAGCCAAAGCTTTAGAAAATAACCCCTCTCCAATGTTTCTGTGACTTTTTGTTTTTCTTTCCTACACTATCCCGCAAATCTGTGTTACCTCCCAGCTCCGAGACATCCGAGCCAATGTTTTGGGCCTTTTCAAGCGCCACTTTTGTTGAGCCTTTTCTGTTGAGCCTTTTCTGTTGAGCCTTTTCTGTTGGATTTCATTTCTTTTGAAAATAAACAAAAGCACAATATAACTACTCTTCAAGGAGAACTACCGTTTTACTTTCGTCGTTGTCCTCCAATCACAGGTCTTGTGTAACTTTAAACAGCTTCAGTCGGTAGTTAGATGCATGTCAACTCGTGTGTGTGTGTGTTATTACAGCAAAATGATGAAGTATGTGTTTGTACGAGTGGGTTTATGCCTGAAGGTAGATTATAAAGTTATAAAAGCATGCTCACTTTCTTTTGACGGAGATAAAAGCCAGAGAAAGGATTTCAGTGCTTTCTCATTACATGCTGATTGGTAAATGCATGTTATTCACTCCTGAATCTGCCATCCCCATTTCACTTGACAGCACAAATCCCTGACCTCTTGCAGTCCGGGACCTCAGGCAAAAACAAATGAGCTCACCCCCCTTTCCCACTTTACTACATGTCTCAGGTTGTGTAAAGAGAGATTTCAGTTACCGCAGGTATCAGTCAGGGAATCTGAACCGCACTAAATAACACTGCCCCCCCCACCCCACACACACCGGACATTGATACCTCCACACAGCTCTTCCTCTGGACTCCTCAAAGTCTGGTCAAACCAACTGTATGTCGACTCACATGTGTGAGAATTTCGTTGACCGCCTTTGGGGACGATGTCTCAATTCCTCAAATGTCGTGTCACAGCTTTGTTTCTGTGTTGCCACATCACAGATTCATGACCCGCTCGTCCAGGCCAAAAACTTAATCAGAACCATTTCAGAAAAAATGTTGAATGGACAGCAGAGCAAGAGGTGTTTTATTTTTTTTGTTTCACAGAGTTTGTGGTTCGGATTTCTTTAGATTTCTTCCACGCGGCAGCTTTTGGATCGCCTCTCCTCAGCATTAGTCAGTGTCTGTTCATACTGGTGATTACTGGGGGGTGATGGAGTGTTTAAACCCGCAATGAGGGAAATGTCTCCATAAGCACACTATGAGTCACTCCTGTGGCACAGTGCGTCTCTATTCCCTGTCTCATGATGGCTTTAATTCTGTCGTTCCTCCAGTTGTGTGCTCGTGTGTGTGCTCTGACATGACAGACAGGGTGATAGCGTACTTCTAATAAGACAAACACAGCAGCCGAGCAGACTCTTCAGATGTTTAAAGATGTTAACAACAGAGATGCTCAACACTCTCCAGACCTTGTCTTAATTATTGCTCAGATGTACAAGGATTTGTGAGCTCATTTGTTAAAATAGCTGCTCTCAGACTTGCAGCCCTGGAACGCTGGATAATCTCCTGACATTCTCCAGAGGTGTAGGTTTGTGAAAACGTGACTGTCTGAGTGAGATTCTCATAAGTTTCTCCTACAAGTCCCAGAGTAAAAGCTTTGGATAATGTCTGATTGAGCCCAAGTGAAAACTAAAATAACTAAATATTTCAGGCTAAAAAAGCGTAGCCACACTCGTAGAAGGCACAGATGAAGAAGGGTTGAGCTGATGAGATGAGGATGAGGAAGAGGAAGAGGGATTTGGTGATACAGGTCAATGCCAGTGTTGATGCGTTGTAAACAAGAACATGTGATTTCATGCTGCGGAAGTAACCTGTCCTGCCTCCACATGCTGCGCCACCCCTCACCTGAACACTCCAACATCTCTATGTTGTCTGAGCGGAGAATTTCCTGCTGCATTGTTCATATGTGAAAGAGAAACTCTGGAGAAAGTCCAGACCCCATTATTTGCATTTTCTCTGGAGTTCATGTCTGAATTTCTAGTAACTGAAAGAGCATTCCCCATCATCTCATCCATCCCTCAGTCTTTCCATTCTGACCATATCTATCTCTTCCACTCCCCCTCCTCCTCTTGATCCTGTGTCTTGTGTTTTAGCTGGTAGACATAAATCAAGTGTCTGGAATGGAAACACTCACGTTACTGCTGTGCCACATGTGTTTATATTTAAAACCTTTTCCTCTTTTTAAAAACTCTTTTGCTAAAGGCACCTGAAAAACACAGGAGAGGGAAACCGCTGGAAAGTGTGATTCAAACGAAAATGTCGCCCCCCCCTCCCCAACCCTCACATCTGAGGCTCCCACTCCCACGGCAGCTTAGCAGCGTCCGATCAGTGTATTAACCAGGGGAGAGGGAGAAGGAGAGGGAGAGAGGGGGACAGAGGAGAGGAGGTATGGTTCTGCTTGACCCGTGAGGCCGACAGAGGTGGAAAGAATGTGCTGTCCAGCCGGTGAACACGTTAACATAGGAGGGGTGGGGGGGGAGAAAAACTTCCTACAAGCAGCTTTCCCACCAAACCCCCTCACCAGACTTTTACACATGGAGAGGAGGAGGAGGAAGGGAGAGAGGAGGAGGAGTAAATAAGATGGGGAGGAGGGGAGTGAAAACGGAATGGAAAAGGTATTGGGTGGCAAAAAAACAACATAGGAGGAGGAATTTGGTAACACTTTACAAACAGTAGACTCTAGAAACTATTCACTTCTCCTATCTGTTAGCTTAGCTTAGCATTAAGTCTGAATACAACTGATGACCTCATTTTTGTGAGCAGCCCTCAAAGGGTAAGTGGTGTAGATAATGGATAGCTTTTGGCAAGAAAACAACTATCTCAGTGTCACGCTATTCCTTTGGACAAATTAATTTTCAACCATTGTAAAAATTGTGATTACATTCCAAGGGCCAACTCTGTACACGGATCAGCCACAACAGAACCTGATTCCTGGACTGAGGAATCTGGATCTGCTCCTCAATATGAGCAACCGTTGTGCAGCTGCAAAATGTGCAATCATCACAAGTCTCATTTTGGTGATATATAATGATAAATGGGGATTTATTGCAAAGTCAAACTGAAAAATGAAGCAGGCTGGATGAAACTTTCTGCTTGGAGAAGAGGCCTCTTGGAGATGTACAAATATGCGCCTGCCAGTGCTTTCAAGAAGCACTGAGGCTTTGCTCAGCTCCAGCAGACGGGGGAACACCGTTTCTGGAAAGGCACATTGAATTTTTTTAAAATGTGGCTCATCAATGACTGGAGCAGGATGAATTTTCCGAATTCCACTGACCTCTTTTCTGTTGAGGCAGGAGTATCAGCAGCAGATAGCCCAAAGCGTCAGTAGATAAAACTGAAACATGTGCACGTGTGAAATGATGTTATTTGCCATTTAAGTAAGTTGTGTGTGAGGTTAATGCAAATAGAGAAGACAGACGGTGAACTGAGAACAAACAATCAGAATACTGAAATGGTGACAGCAATGATGTTTCCTGTTGTCTCAGTAAACAGGCCCACCCAGCCAGCCTTGGGTGTCTGTGTCGTGTGAGTGCCTTCACTTACATACACATATGTGTAGGTGTCAGGCCTCACTGGGGGTCCCTGGTCCTGTTAGAGCCAATTTATGGGGAACAGACCCACACCTGTTTGCCTGTCTGCTGTTTTCAGCAGGACCCAATGGTTGGCCTCCACCTCCAGGACTGGAGACCCTCTCAAGTTCCACGTCGCCAACTTCCTATCGAGGATGGGGGTCTGACTTATCATGCTTTGGGACGACCTCCCAGTAGGGGTGGCATCCAGTGTATCAGCGAGGAATCACTTTGGACAGTGTAAATCAGAGGCAAGGGGGGGGGCGCACTCAGGGGAGAGCCAGGCAAGGGTCAGAGGGGCCGAGCCTGCCCAGGGTACAGCCCTCTCTGCCTGAGATGACTCAACTGCAAAGCATCTCGCAAAGCATCCACGTCAGCACTCTCCCAAAAGCCCACTGGCTTTTTTAATTACAGTCTAAACTATATGTTCCTTATCTGCATGATTCATTCAGGAATTTTATTTCTAGGAGATGTGCCAATGTGTCGTTTCCTTGTTTGTGAGAGTTGAATCTGTGTTGGTACGACTGAGATTATTTACAAGCCATTCTGGAGGCACTGTTAGTTGGGGGGAGAGGGCTCTAATGTCTTTAGCAGACTGTGGAAATGAGGCCTTTCAGCCCCCTGATCCTCTCAGCCCTGCAATCCACAACCAGCTTCCTGTCCTCCTGCGGGACCCTCTATCATTACCGCCCCTCTTTCTTATAATCCATCTTGTCTTTGACCCCCGAACATCCCCATTTCTATCTGTATTATGTGTGCTGCTTCTCTGAGATCTCTTTTTCTCTTTCTTTTTAATGTCAAACTCCCCCTGACCCTCAAATGATAACTACCTTGTGCTGCCAAAGATCTTCATATTTCCACCAATCAATCAATGTTTCTCTGTGTTCACACAAAGCAGCAGTGTCTCCATTCAAAAAGACATGTCTCTGCAGTGGGAACAAATATAAAGTGCTGTTCCCATTTTGTAGTGTTAGCTTCCACATGTTAACACAATTTCTCTCTGTGAAAAAGTTTCTATGCTGAATACATATCCTGAGAGGGGATTTTACAACTCTCAGCTGCAGTTTCTTCATGTTTGGCAATTTTACTTGTAATGTTCACTTGCACCTATAACGATAGATGATGTCATGTTTGTGTTTAGGAAAAAGATGAGCCAATCAGTTTCCTTTTTTTCTCCTGAGACAACTTCTGCTTGTTTTTGCAGGAGCCCTCAGCATCTGGACCTCAGTGCATCAATGAACAAAGGTGTCTCACCACATATTTTTACTTTTGACCTCTGTTACTGGACTGCCACAATTACTGGCTATGTTTACCTTCATTTGATCTTTATATTTTTTGTATACTTTATTCTTGCATCGTTTTCACTTTTTCTTAAATACACTAAATATCTGCCATACCATAATTTCCAGCCTATGTTAGTCTAATGCACAACTTTTTATTGTTTCATTTATTTGTCTTTAAATCTGTTCTTAAATCACTAATTCACAGTGACCGCTTTTTAGTAGTTCTGGACTTTTTTGTGTGCTACTGGATACCTAAACGTCCCTAGGGATCGATAAAGTATCTATCTATCTAGACAAATTTGTCCTTGTTACTCAGTGAGATGACATCTGCATGCGATGGGGTCTGAAAGCAATCTATGAAAAGGACCAGAATGGTTTTAAGCACAAAGATCTGTGTCAGTCATTGCGTTTACTGCAGAGAAGATTTCTAAATACAACATATAATTTAATTGTGCAATGCTTTCACGCAACCTGATGCACATTTGTGCTCTTGCCACTATTAGCCTTAGTAAACGTGTAATTATTAAAAACATCAGCTGACAGCCAGCTGATTGGAGTCTAATAGGTCACATGTCAATTGTTTACACTCACATCAAGGTGGGTCATTTAAACATGACTCCATCCTCACAGACTCCTGCTGCACTAATGCTGCCTCACTGCTAATGCACACTGCCTTGCTTCGGGCTCACTGTTGTGTAGGAGGATTCTGCATTGCGCTCATACACTTTATAAAAAGATGGATGACATGACTGCCCCTAAAAGTGAAGCCAAAGTGTTCATTTCCCCCCTGGTGGCTGGCTGTAGTATAGGTCACCCTGCCTCCTGTCAAAGTGCTTGTCAACATATTGTGTCAAAGATGGTTTCTATCATGTTGGAGTTGTTATCACATTGACATAAGTTCAGGTTTCTGTTTAGTTTGGTTTTGATTGGTTATTTGATGATATAGAAACAGGGTGAAGCAGCTGACAGCTGAGACTGACTCACGATTGGTTGAATATGTGTATTGCAGGACCTTGGTACCGCAGCTCTTTTACTGGATTGCTATTGCAGAGACTCTGGCTCTAAATGATGTAATTGATGCAAGATTGCCGCATTTGTATCTGGCTTTATTTCTGGATATGCATCATCCATCTTTATTCACAGTCTCTGGTTGCACTTTAGCTTAGCATGCTGCTTCACTAATCGAGTGAGCATCAAGCAGAGCCATCAGTACCTGGCCTCACTATCATTTCTTTGTTGCAATAAACGATTTAATTACGACAGAGCACTCCTGGCTGAATGTGCATCTGTAAATATACCTTTGTAACACTGAGAAGTTTACTCTACAGAGAACAAGCATGTTTGGCCAAATTAATATACTGCTAGGAAAGGAAAATATTGTCATTTGCCAACAAAAGAGGGGGAAGAACAGGAAATACCAAACAAAAAAAACTTGAAACCATCGGTATTAAATGTTGTTTGACAGGATCTCCTTGATGTAGTTTCATTATTGCGGACTTGGAAACTTCCTTTTTTCTTGTTCGATAATAAATAGACTCTAAACCCATGGATTTCATGAGAAAAGCCATTAATGATGTATTGGTTGGCTTTACAGCTCGTTGTATAAAAGGCAGCTGAAGTCGAGGCTCATTAAGTGGTGCTAAAGACCATGTCCTGGAGCTTGGGTGAACTTCAGAGCGAGGGCGAAACATGCCTGCAACAGCCCACATCACACAACGCAAATATGTAGCCACAAGATGCCTATCACCTTACGTCAGGGCTTGTTATTGGGGTGAATTAGGAACAAAAGGGATTTTCAATGTTTGACAGGATTTGAAGAGAATTAAAGCGAAAGCAATTTTCAGCCACCGACGTGTGATGCAGCCTCCAGTTGATGGATTTATTTTATCGCAATGTCGCCATAACTCGATTTTTGGAGGCTGATAAAAAAGAACCAGCTTGCTGAATGATGGAAGAAACTTTATTACAGAGAAATTGCACCCCCTGAGAAAGCTTACCACCAGATATGTTTCCTGAGAAAACCTCTGTTAACAGAAGCTTTAAAATGGAAAGTAATATGAACTTTTGTCAGCAATTGGGAAAATATAAGGTTGCATTTGCATAATACGGTTATTTGTATGGACTCTGTGTGCAGTGCCTGACACTTTTAGCTGAGATACTTCATGAATACTACACTATAGGATTATTGCAGGGGTGTGTGCAGGAAGTTTGTGGATGACAAAGGCAAAGCTAATGTGAAATCCTGACCCTTACAGACCTGCAGCGCTGTGCCTTAACCTCAGGTTTTGCCAGGGCGGGACCAGATACAGCTCAGGAATCCAAACACTCACCTCAGGTCAACAAGAGAAGAAGAAAGAGAAAGTCTATGGATGCAATATAAAAACAATCTATTCTCTCATCGTGTTTGCAGCAAGAGATAAGGGACTTTCACAGGATTTCTTTTTTAAAGATGTGGTCAGACCCACCTAAAGAAAAAATGATCTCGCCAGGCCCCAGTGTTGCCATGAATCAAATTTAATTCCATATCACCTGACACCTAAATTGAGTGTCACCTACCAAAAGCTGTGGCTCAAAACAAAACAGGCAGCGGCGTGGCCACATCCGTCCTGCACTGTGACCTCAGCTGCAGAGCAGTGATAAAGACGAGCGTGATTTAGAGCCTTGTTCGATTCCAGAAGCTAAAAGTAGTTGTAGTTATGAAGCCTTAAGCTCACACGGGTGCGGTATTCCCGCACGTCATGTGCTAAATTTAAAAACAGATCCTAAATACAGTAAATAGAGGGTGGCTGTTTTTATCATTTATCAAGGGTTACTACTTGTTTGTCTATGACATTAAATACTTATGACTAAATGAAAAACAACCAAAGGTAAGTTTATTATGGAAAAAAACACCTTTTTGTTTATAAAGAATTTGAAACTTTAGTAGGGATTGATTAGGACTGCATGTGTGGCTTCATCTACTTTGACTGAAAGTTCTGATAATAAAAGCTAACAACCCACTAGCTGTCATCACAATTTGATTAAAATGCAGCTAAATCCTCACTCCAGAAATCTTTCGTCAACTTAAACAGAAAAAGGTGCAGTTATGTAAAAGCTCATTTACGCAAAATTTTTGATACGTATATGGAAGCAGCCAACTGTAAGTTCGTTTTCATCTTCTGAAAGCTTAAAGGTATACGAAAGGAGGAAGGAAGTAATTTCAACAATGTCAGAGAGAGACTTTGCAAGTTACATTTTTACAACCCCCCCCATCACACATTTGTTGTTGCCAGAAACTCTGCGACACCCTTTAGTGAATGTAAAGCTTAACAACCATGCCAACCTAAAGGGCGCATAATGCCGCGCCTGGAACTTTCAACTCGGGGTTATTCAGGTGTGACGTCATTCTAAAGGCCGAGCTCCGAGGTGTAATGGAACACACAAGTATGCGGGCAGTGATAGTTGTATTATTTGAAATTGATAGCAGCATAAAGACTCCATTGATTAAAGTAAGAAGCTGATTGAGAAATTTCACACATGGAATTATGTCTCGTCTTGCACCTTTGCTTACTGATCATGGAACGTGCACTGCTAACATCATTTCTTTGTAATTAACTTGTTATCATGGTTTCTATAGAGAGCATTTTAAACTTTGACAGCTTACAGGTGATTGGTTCAAGACAAGCTTGTCGGGCTGTTATTGGATGAAAAGAGAGAACGAGCTGGTGGAGACTAGAGTTGGCGGAAACTGTGCATGTGACGTAGGAGGCAAATGCAAGGAGACAATCGTCCTGATTATACTTTTGCAAAGTGTTATTTTGCAGGCTGGTTATTCAATGTTTGACTTGACACTTGCAATTGTTCACTACAATCTCCACCTTCACACCTAGAGTATTTACTTACAATGACCTAGTTATTAAAATAGAAACATTGTTTGTGTATCTGCTGCAGACTCCAGTCTGAGCAGAGTATGATAATAACATGTTCAACACAACATATGACCAGAACTATACATTCACCATAGAGGCCACATGCTGCCAACTAGACAGTGCAAGGACACGCCGTTCTCTCTTCAGAACCTCTGTGCTGCCTACAACACGCTGTCTTCCCATGCATGCTTATATGCGCTGCAGTGCAAGTCGGTTCTCCTGTCGAGGCTCGACACACACACGGACATGCCCCTTCAGCTGCTGAAAGTAAAACAGGTATTTCTGATATCAAAGAGCTTCTTCTTCTTCCTCTTAATCTTCCACGAGGACGTTCATAACATACAGGCTGATGCATCATGAAGAAAACTAAGCATAAGAATGACAGTCATGTGGTAATAACTTATTTGTTGCAACCACATTTAGCTTGTTTAAGGGAGTTTTGAAAAATTATGACACACTCTTGTAAAATGCTGCTTGTTTACATTCCCCCTGGGAAAAAATGTTTCTTGTCCCAGAGACCACAGTCGTCCTCCCTCTTTTGAGTAAACACCCACCCAGCCAAATAGTACAGTATACACTAATGAGACAGGCCTCAAAGAGAGGAAGCCGCCATCAAGTGGTGTCAGACGTAGCTGCGACAGGCGTAACTCTAATTGATTGAACATCTCTCGTCAGTCCGTCCATCCTCATTGTTGACATCTGTTTCATCGTTTAATTACGGCCCCACAGGTTTTATCCTTATTCCTTTTCAGAAATTAAATCAAACTGACTTTGGGGATTGGATACACAATGACAAGAATGGGTAGAGATATTATAAAAGAGAGAGGAGAGAGACGTGGAGTGGAGGGATCTAAAAGAAAGGGGTCATACAGTAGGGGAGAAGAGAAGGGAGGGAAGAGAAGGAGAAATAAAGGAGGGAGTGGTGGAAGAAGGGAAAAAAAGTGTTGGAAAGAGAAAACGTGGGAGCTGTGAGAACGTGAGGCAGGCGGAGCAGTGAGTGATGCAAAAGGGTGGGATGGAATTTTCTCAAAAGAAGGAGCCAAGACGAATATGCAGCTGTCAAGGACTTTTGTTCTCCTCAAAAAACATCTTTCAGCCTTTGCGCGACTTGTTTTATAATACACAAGGCAAAGGCTGAGACTCTATGTCAGGGAGGAAAAGAGAAAGGGAGAGAGGAGAGCAAAGGAAAGGAAGAAAGGCTGCTTAACAGTAAATGGAAAACAACCAAACAGGATAAGACACGAGGCAAAATGAAGATCTACAAGTTTGGTTACATATGGAACGAGCTAAAAGTGGGGAGGGGAAAGTGGGAGATTGTGCACAAAGTGAAAAGTACAACACAGCAGAGAGGAACTTAAGAGGGAAACAGGAAGAGAAAAAGGAGAGGAGAAGAATTAATTGTATTTTTGCAGTGCACCATGTATCCCTCATCCTCCCTGTGGACCCAGGGCCTGCGCACATGTCAGCGCACCACTGCGCATATGTTTCTACTATTACATGATAGGCTGTGGAGAAAATATAGGAAAACCGTATCTGTGTGTGCATTGGGAGGGTGCAGGGAGAGAGAGGGAAAGGGGCGGAGTAATATCGACAAAGCTGCCTCTCCAACAATGAGCTCCACCTTCGTCTGCATGTGTATCTGCTCGCCTGAAGTTTTCCAGGCATGGCTCCGGAGCCCGGCCCCCGTCCCCCGTCCCACCCCCTCTCCCCTTACTGCTTTTTCTTAACAGTAACAGAATAACATTACACATCAGCGCCCTTACCTCCTGTTCTCTCTCAGATCTTGACGGCCCCACCTGTCCAGACCCCAAAAAACTCATACACACTTAAAAGGTATATTTCTGTTTTGACAACATGTGAAATGTGGCTTTAGTGGTCATTTCAAATGCCTCTGGGATGTCGTCAAATCCGTGTGAGAACAATTTACCCATCATTACACTGTACATCAACAGTGTGGTCCTGGGGTGAGGACAGCGTGGTGATGTCATTACATGGAAGCCTTTTTTGTGTGTGTCATCCACATGTCAGTCCCATAATGCTGGTGTTATTTTCACAGCCGTGTTACAGCCCGTTTGGCAAGGTTTGTTGAGGTAACGGAAAGACAAGGGGCTCACCAAAGTGCTGCTGTGATGTCATTCTATGAGATCATCTATGACCTTATGCAGTGGTTGAACAGATGTGTTGAGGGGTGCATCCTGGTGCCGCAGTGGTTAAACACGTACTGTAATCATAAAGCCCCTGTTTGGTCCCCAGCACTTTTCTCCTGTGTTGCTATACTATTTATTACCTAATTGTTACATTAAGTCAAGATAGCTTCCATGAGTTAAATTATATTAAAGTCCCCCTCTGGGGAAAATCAAGTTTTAACATGTCTCCTGTGCTTTTTATATGATAAAAGACGAGTAAAAAATGTTTCCATCTTAACATTTTAGTAAACAAATGCAGGTCTGAGAAACGGATTCAGACAGGAAGGTTTTGCGGAGCCACAGTGGCATATTCATACATCCTAGTCATGAAATGAGGAGGGAAGGTGTAGAGTTACATTTCAGCCATTTTTAGGCCACAAGGGAAAATATTTATTGACGAACCTAATGAATGTATAATTTTGAGGAACTGAGTTTAAGGGGCTGCTGGAGTTGGTCATCAAGTTACAGTGAGCTAAATCGGAGACATGTGAAAGAACCGATTGCTTATTTCAAATGGTTTGACCATTTTTTTCTACCAGAAAAAGTTGATTAAACCCAAGCAGCAATAACCTGAGATCTAATACCCATCACCAGATTGATTTGGTTGAGCCCCGGGTGAGGAGTTGTTGTTGGGCCCTCAAAGCTCCCATGTGCACACAGCTCATAGAAGCTTCCTCATATTTTGCACACAGACCGAGTATCCGACCAATAGTCCAGTAATGCAATACTACCTGGCTTCCAGTTTTCTCTTGTGGTAATGTGATGAATCACTGCCAACTCATTTTCAATATTTAGACCAATGCACTGTGTGGTTGCAAAATATAAATTCCAAAGGTGTTACATTTGGATTATTACACATTAACCTTTTTGCACATTTTTTTTACTCTGTATTCAGTGTTCCAAACTTGCCATATTTGCCCACTGGATGGTAATCCGGCCAACATATAATGGTTTAATGGTACACAATGGAACAGACATTGAGCAACAAAAGTATTTAATTGGAATAATGACTGGACACGTAATGAATTTAAGTCCAATATTATACTTTTAGCTCTGACATTGGTCTCTTAAAGGGGAAATACCAGACTCTGTAGCTGCTACATGCTCACCAGTGAGCTGCTAACTTTTACTCTTTGTTGTTTTATGCTACTCGGGTAGAATGCAATTGGAGTTTTTTTCGACTGAAGACATTTATATGTCATGGCTGAAAAGGTTTGTAAACCAAAACAATTTGCTGATAGATATTAAAAAGGATTGTAGATCTGGGAGAAACTGCAGAGTCTCTGCAGGTTCCTCACTGCAAGCAACTACCTTCTATGCTATCTTATCTGATCCCAACCTTTAGGTTTGTATATGTTAAATCATTAGCACCAGCTGATCTTTAAAATGAGGAATCCTTCACATCCTCTACAAGGGCTGAGTCAAAGGAGAGGAAATAATCACATGCACTTGTGGTTGATGAGCCTGTCAAACACACTGTGTGTGGGACTGGATGTATATGGAAGAGTGAAACAAAAGTGTCACAAAGCAAGCAGGAGAAAAACGGAGGAATTCCAGATCTAGGGAATTTATACGACCACACTATAGGCATTGTTGTGCAAGAATACATATTTATTGGACTGTATAAGCACAAAGAACTTTTTTATTTACATCTGCAATTTCGAAATTCCTGGGTAATAAACATACTTAGAATTTGTGTGTAAGACTGTGTGTGTGTGTGTGTGTGTGTGTGTGTTTGAAAAGAAGAGGGCAAAGTTACTGGGGGACAGTAAAACAGGGGTTAAGTCTGTCCCATGTCAACAGGCTTTATATTAACTAGCACTTTGTATATACTGTAAAGACAGACCCTCTTAAACAAATCAGCTGACTCCTCCTTTTCTCTTCCTCTTTCGTTCTCCTTCATCAGATAACCAGCACAGGTGGTGTCTTATCTTACAATACAGGACTTGTCTGATCTATGATTGTTACCAGGGATGTTATGGCTGTAGTCAAATCTCTCAGTCCTCAAAGGGCTGATGAGGTAAAGGCGTTGGAAGGTTAGACCCAAAATAAGGTGTGAGCAACCACTGTTTTACCACCTATTAACTTTTAATGTAGCATGTAAGATATAGGCAGCAGAATTGCATTATCTTAATCACAAGCATGTGAGGCTGGATTTAGGCCCAGTGGAGGCGGTGGAAGCTGTTGTTTCAAACTAAAAATATAATTCCATTTAGACTCATAGTCCCACCGTGATGACACCACCATGTTCACACCAGGTTTACAAGGCTGACCAGTCCTGTAAGTACATAAAGTCCTCAGTCTGAAAAACTGCAGCAGGATGTGATCATGATTTAAGTGGTGGTGAGGCAGACTGTGCAAGACTGACCACAAGGTCTTTGAGCCAAAAAGACCACTGCATACACACAGTGAGGCACGGCCGCTTTCCACAATGAGTGTCTGCTGTGTGAAATCATTCTAAGCTTTCATACATTCAAAAAGCTTGAAGCGTGAAGCTTGTAGGGGGTAGTTACAAGATGATGTGTGAATTTAAAGGAATAGTTTGTTGCTTTGGAAAATGATGGACTCACACGTATGTGTTGCATTAAGCTTGATGGTGGGTGTGCAATGCTTAGCACTGGCTATATCATCATAACTAAAACAATAACAGTTTCATGCTTGGGACACACAACATAGTCGGTTTTCAAGCAAAAGTGCAATGCTAGCTGTCATTACAATGTCTCAGAAGTACACAAAATGCAGAACACAGACCAGTTTAGCTGCCTCTTCTGCATTAACATGATTTGATTGGCTAGCACCTACACTTGCGTGCTTGCTTAAACACTATTTGATTGGCTGCTGCTGCGTCAACTTCCGCGCAAGTGCCGCGATGCATCTGAACCGTAACGCAGTTTGGCAACACATGACGACACTTCATTCATATTGAAAGCAATTTGGGTGAGGTTTCTAACGCATACATGTAGGTCCAGCTTTAGGCCATTGGCTTTCTTGTCAAGAGTTAAATGAGATCAGTAGCTCTCTCATCCACACAGTATATGTCAGTTGCTGGCATCGGCTTAGACACTGCCAGACAAGCTGTTTCCCACAGCTTCCAGTCTTTGTGCAAAGCCAAGCTAATCAGCTGCCAACTGTTGCTTCACGTTTAGTGTACAGGTACAGGTATGAGAGCAGGTTCGATCCTCTTGTCCACCCCAGCCAGAAAGCGATTCTACAGCAGTGTTCTTGTTTTCTCAAACAGCAATGCAGATACTATAGAATTTGGTGAAAGCTTTCTTCTCGGACTTGCAGCAGTTCTTGTAGAACCGTTGCTTGCACTCATGGTGGTCTACAACTCAAACCATGATCATTGGAAGTGTCTCCCCATGACCTGCTTAAAGTGACTACCAATAACAATCTTGCAAATAGCCTTAGTGAAATGCTGAGGCAGTAGAGGCAGGTGGATACAACCACCATTGCAAGAACATGAAAACATGATAGCCCTCAATTTGCAATTTTTGCCGCTGGCTTTCTGATATGCATTCCCACTCCACTCCTGCAAACTAAAAATAATGCAAACTACTTCAGAGGGAACTACCCATCCCTTCTGGCTACAGCAAAGCATCAGGAGTATTTTGATCTTACTTTGATATACTGATACAAGATTCAGATTTATGTCAAGAAAATCTTTTACTGAAAACCAGGCAGATAAAAAAAGTCAGAAAAGTGAGGAGTCACGAGGTTGTGGTGCCAAGCATATGGTTTTGTGAATAAAAAGTTTGGAGGAGGAAAAAAGGAATTAGTCAGTTGGCTGTTGCTTTGTAATTCCTTGGTGCTCTTGATGCCATCTTCTTGATGCCTCTATTGATTTTCAGCTAGGTTTGCTCTATTTCCTGCTGATCCCATCTGGCTTAGTAACAGATTCTACTACGCACCTCTTTGCTTTCACATAAGCTAGAATCAGTGTTGGTGGCTATTTCAGGGTGATTGTACGTCTCTTCAAAGTGACAAACGACAGAAGTTAGTGATCCCTTCAAGAAAAAGCCAACTGATGCCATATCCTGTGCAAGAATGGGGCTGCATTCCTCCAGCAGAGGTCCAGATGGTCAGGGAATCAGTGCCAGTGTGTGCTGCAGGTTTCTGGCAGTCCCTGTGGCTCACAGTCTTATTAGCACACTTTAGATTTTGTGGCTGTGTGTTTTGTGATGGCTACCTGCTTGTGTTTAGATAATGTGGTGAGAGACACAGTTAAGTGGGTTCAGGCTGAGTTCAGAATTGTGTCACCAGAGTTTATTTATGGGTCAGTTTTTGTGTGTCAGTGAACCACATAAGAATGCGGACAATATTTTCAAATATTGCAAAGCAGGATCATTACGGCACTTTTATGATCTAACTGAAACACCACAACAGACATCCTGTCACCCAGCCCATAAGCTGACATGTGATGATGATGACGTCTTTAAAGCTGTGAAGTAGGTGAGCGTTGCATGCTTCCTCTCCTTTATCCTTTTAACCCCCCAAAGATTAGACTTTATATGCCAGGATAATTACAAACAGAGGTTGGCTCTTGGGGAGGGGGTGTCAGGTGCAGAGCTTTGCTGTATTGTGTAAGGACATAGCTAATCGGTGGTTAATGTCTGACAGAAAAAGGTTAATTGACAACACATTAATCATCCAGGGGGGCCAGTCCCACAAGCACACAGGTATTAAATTGGAAAATAAAGAAGGTGAAACGACTGTAACACATCTTTTTTTAACCCATACGTATCCTTATACTTTCCAGAAACAATAATGTGGATACTCCTGATAATAAGGAGAACCTGGTGTGGACAACTTTCATTAACACTGCTTTCTTTCAAAAGAACTAGAACGTATTACCCAAATTCTTCACGCCTCATCCAAAGCAGATGATTTAGAGAAGAATATCTTAAAATCTGATTGCACACAACAGAGACTGTGTGCATGTCAGGTGTCACTAAAAGGGTATAAATCATCTGTTAATTAATAAACCCAATTTAAAATCGCTAATAATATTTTTCAATTCTTGCTATCTATCGTAACTGAACAAACGGGAAAGTTATCATGTGTAATTTTGAATTTAGTCAAGACAATGTCCCATTCATCAACATGGAGGCGGTTGGTTTTATGACCTATTCTGCATGACCTATTTTTATATATATATCGTTTGCTGAAAACTGCTGCCTGGGACTGAAATGGTGCTATGACAATGGATGAGACTGAACCAAAACAGTAAAGTTGTGGGCCAGTGGTTCATAGAGAGTTTCAGCTCTGGTTGAAATCTAAAGTCAACAGGAGCTTGGCATCCTAATTCTCTGCAGGTCTAACGCTATGAGCAAACCCCTTTAATATAGTTTTCACAAGTCACACTGTTTGATGTTGTTTTCATAAAAAAATATTGATTATAGCTGCTTTAAGTTCTTTGGTTAGGCAAATAAGAACTTGAGACTTTAAGGAAAACTTGCAGTTAATTGCAGGTCTGTGACCTCAACGGTACTGGATGAAAGTCTGACTTTTTACTTGGCATCCAGCATCTAAACCTCCAAACCTTTAATCTACTTTCTTCCTCTTCACACACAGTTGGGGGGATTATACTTCCTGCATTTGTACTGAAATGTTGGCCCTCATTAATCATGGATTGTGATTTTTGATACAGATGATTTAAACATGTAATGACAGCTCATCTCCCTCGTTTTGAAGAGATTTGCTTTAGATGTTTCAGTGGGCCCAGTCTACTGCATATAGTCTTTGACCTGTGGATAAAAAGGGATGTTCTCAGGCTGAGCTGAGCCAAACTGGAGGTGGTAGCAGGGATAGGTTTGTCAGCAGAAAGACGGGCATGTTAGACTCAGTGACTCCCTCCCTTCATGCCATGCTGTCAATGTAATGAAGCTCATTCGGTTACCAGTTAATTCCACTGAGGTGTGCCAGGAAGCACTTGAGGCACTGATTTATGCCAGATAGGATGATCTCTCTGTCTGTCTCTGTGTCTCTCTAAAAACATGAACACTGAAACTGAATATTCAGCTATATTTCTAACCACTCCTGGTTGTCTTTAATTAAATCAGTGTCATTCCTCTTTGATTATCTGTAACTACACATGTTTTAGACTTCTGTCTGAGTCATCTGTGACTCAGATTCAGATTCAGATCCAGATTGCCTTTATAGACTCATCAGTATTCTACAGGGTACCATATTTTAATTCCTTTATCCATTCTCCAAAACTGTGTTCTGACATCACATCAAATCCCCTCAGTTGTGGGACTAAATGCTGAGAGGGGCAGACGCCAAACTACAACAAAACTGACCGCAGAAAATGTTAAGTCATCCGCACATCACACACACCATTTTAACATACACCCAGAAACTGCCAGCAGCTCCCGCTTGAGAAGACAAACCCTCATGTTCCCTTCCCTTCCTTCTCCCCTCCTCCCACCCGTCTTGTAATTTTCTGAAGTTTCTGGAAAGTGCTACCTCACCCTCTCTATAAACCCCCCATTAAACAGGGCAATTCTTTTTGTGTGACTTGCGGAAACGTTTCCACCACTTAAAAAACTAGATTGTTAAAGACCCCTTTCATTTATCTAGCTACAGTCCTGTGCTGAAGTAATTTTCCAACTCTTTTGTTGCAATGTCAGAGTTAGTGGTGTTGAGAGAGGTAGAAGCCCTATCTTTACATCTGATGAAAAATACAATCTCTCTCTGTTTCACACACACATACAACGTGTACACGCACACATCCAACATCTGCTTGGAATGTAGTGGGGGCCAGTTCTGCAATGAGGATGGAAAATGGCACGAGGGAGGGCAAGTGAGGGAGAAGGGGTGCGGAGGGGATACGAAGGGGAAAGAAATCTGTTGAAAGGAATTGAATGGAAGGAGGAAAAGACGAGGGACCTTAGTGCAATGGGCTCAGAGACTATAAACCCTGAGATGATGGTCTAAAAAAGACTAGATCTGTAGTAAGCCTCATCAGAGCCCTGCACATGTGCCCAGAGAGTGCAGCACGCATCACTAACACACACTTCAAAGAACAGAGCTAAGGCAGACCAGGAACAGTCTAGACACGCTTGCCCCATCCAAACCCCCCCCCCGTTCATTTTAACCTCTCTCCACCTCTCTTAAGGGTATTTATTTTCCGTCTGTGTCATATTTTGGACTGTGTCACTGCTTCGTGACCTCAGTGACTGATCTGAATTATATTTGCGTACTGTCTTGAAGCTCTCATGCCTGAACTAGTCAGGAAACAAGCATCTATGGCGCCGATTGAAGTTACTGCCAGTGGGTGCTCTTAAAAGTTGAATACCCAACCTCCGTGCCCGAAATAAACCAAATGGAAAAACCATGGCTTGCATCATGCAGAACCATATCCCTTAACTCAAACACTGATCAATAGGCCCAATCAACCTCAAAGTAAAAAAGTAAAAAGATTTGTTTTCTGTATGGTAGTATATTGTATCATCCAAAGCGACACTCTGATTTGTGTTTGGAGTTTGGAACCAATGGACACCTACTGGATAAATGGAAACTTTTAGCTGATTCATGGTCCCCATTGTGAGGGTACCAGGAAAACCAGTGCAGCATTTCATTGGCAGTTCATCCAGTTGAGAACTCACAAGTTTCAATTTCATGATGATGTACAATAAAATGTCATGAGGATCACCATACTATTGTTAATCATTCATCTTCTGGAGAAAATGAATGTCTTTACCAGACGTATTCATTTACAGAATACTTAAGATATTTCACAGGATAATCAAAAACTTTGATTTGCTGGTAATGCAATAGAAAGGTCAGGGGCACACTGAAGTGATTGGATTCATCATCTGTGGACAATAAGGGTCAATACAAAATCCCATGGCAATCAATTAAAACCTTGTTGATATTTCAGTCTACATCAAAGCAGTTGCCTGGCAAACAAACATGGCTATCCCTTCAGCCAGATTGCTTTTTTGGCTGAGCAGTTAAATTCCATTAGAACAAGACAGTATAAGGGGTGTTAGAAAAAGAAAGAGAGAGCAATGGAAAAGGGAATATAATGTACAAAGAGTGGATGAGTAGTTCCCAGTGAGTAGTGGGAAAGTACCACCTCTTCGTCCCTTCCTCCCCTGAAGCTCCACCTTCTCCTCTCTCCCGCCCACACCAGGGATTCCAGTCCTGAGGGACCTGGTCTGAATGGGAGCACTGGAATGAATCAAGGTTAGTTTCAGCAGACGGAATCTTCCACTGAACACCACAGACAGTCTTCACGATGGAGTTGTCTACATGATACTATTACCATTTCAACATCTACAGTCTATGTCTTGTTTATGGAGTGGGCTACTCCATTCTGAGTCACTCTATTGTCTTCTGGAATTGTATTAGGAAAACTTTCAGGGACAGTTTTTGTTCATTTGGAGTTTTGTGGTGTATATGTCATCAGCAACATGAAGCAGTCGTCACACTGGGATTTCGGACGTATGATTTGCCCCCACCGTGCCACTCGCTCTTCAGACCATTATGACTTGTGGCTGTCTGCATATTTTCAACATCGTTTGTGCCCATCTGTGTTTGGACAAAGAGGCCAAAGGCTTTTAAACCACATGTGCTTTCCCACTGAGCATCGTCCATCTTCAGAAAAAGTATCCCTTAACGACCCCCCGAATTTCAGACCTCCTCTCTTCCCTCCCTCTTTTGAAAAAGGTCCTCCTCCCATTCTCTTTTTCCAACTGTGCGCTCGCCAGCAAACATCTGGATTTCAACTGCAGACCATTACATAGTAACTCCTACAGCATTTATGATTTTATAGAGAGAAGTGGCAAGTAGCAGCCATTAAATGACAGACATCCAAGGAGTGGCACTGCTGAAACAGGCGTGTGATGAATGGACAAATTGTGCCCTTATGTTCTTTTCCTCTACACTTACAACTCAATGTTGATAAAAATGTTGATTTAAAAATATACCAGAACATCAAATTCACACATAAAAATCGTAACTGTGCTTCAATTCCTCTTACAGGACATTGTGCTACAATTCAGAGGAACAAGGACGCATGTCTAAACGTGTTATCTCAAGAAATCCATTACTCTTCCTTTGTAACACCTTGAAGGGAGATGATCATGGATTGAAATCAGATCTATGTAGTTCATGCCCTCCTGCCTCTATGCATTTGGCTATTAATGCCTCTTTTTAATGCGTTCATCCATGCATACAATAAACATGGGATTTTAAGCCTCTCATCTCACTCCTCCTGTCTACTTGAGGACTGAAGTTTGAGGGATTCATCCCTTAGGCCTAAAACACCACAGGGAAATAGTTAAAATATTTGAGACGGGTGCTCCTGGAATTCAGAAAGGCCCCTTAACTGCAGCGGACATATCCGTATTACATATGGGTGGGACTTTTTCGTGTGGTGTGAATGTGAACATCTGCTGGGCAGATCTGGGACGGGATAGGATGAGAGGGAGGCAAGGGTCCATCTGTCCTTGATCTCCATGCACTTTATACTTTTGGGATCATTTGTTGCTGAAGTCAAATCTTATGGTAGAATGTAAAACTCAAACATACTAGACTCAGTTTTATAGGCAGCGGATTTCTTCTTGTGAGAAAGACGAGACAGAAATCTTCTGTGGCATTTGAAGTGCATATTCAGAGTCTGAATTCAAACCATGAGATTTTGCCGTCTTAGTCAGAGGAGTAACTGAACCAATGACATCAAGACCACTTAGGGAAAAAGGATGACCACAAGCTGCTTGAGTCAGCACATCTGTGTTTAGAGCATTTCCCTGAATATCTTTCAAGGCTTTATACATAGACGTCCAATGAGTAAAAGGTTACACTCTAAGAGAGGGTTGGAATTATAAACAAGAATAAGCATCTGCAGTCATGATTGTGGCTCTGTGAGGCTGCACTTAGCATTTAGCTCAAAGCACTGCTGTATACTACATTACAATAGGACGATACAATTTTGATGTGAAGCAGGTATTATGTTTAATGTTTTCTATCTACCACTTAGAAATGAATACATAGTATGAAGCCAAAATACAAACAGCAAAAATCAACAAAATACATCCACATGGTACAATGAACATCTGTACAAAGTTTGTCCCAATCCATCTACCAAATGTTGAGTAGATGGATTATCAAGATTTTAAAACTACTCCTGGCGCTAAAAGAAAAAATAGGATTCAACCTCTGGTAACCATGATTAGCTACACATGATTTTTGGGCAAACCATCAATCATAACTGCAAAGGCAATTCAATAAAAGACAAAAATGTCAATCTGCTGGTGGTGCTGATCGAAACATGGGATTACCATAATGTATGAAAAGGAGAAAACTTCTTTGAATGTCTGTAAGATTTCATGACAATTCCACAAATAGCTCCACCGATATTTTAGGAGCTTTTCATTTTTTTCCTTCAAATTTTGCTGTGATGAGGGATTCTCACTGAGTTTGCTCGATCATCTGGCAGGTCACTGGGGAGGATGATCTCTCAGAACATCCAAGATCATCAAAGCTACAACAAACCAACAGAAAAGGAGACAAAAAAAGATTTGATCCAGATTTCAGGATTTCCCCTTCCTACTTCCAGGTGACATCACTAACACTTCAGTCCCACCACTTAAGGCATGTAATTTGGGCATTTTGTGCCGAACACAGCAACACCCAACCAGACTCCAGCTGGCCTCTGCTCTATCAACACTATAAAAACTCCACTTTTATCGTGGACTATTTGATTAGCATATCCTGCTGGCTCCTAATCATTACAGCCTGTATGTGATGTTTAATTTATGACATCAGTTCTCTAAAGACTGAAAAAAAAAGTGTGCGGGACAGAGAACAGCAGGACCTGTGTGAGCCAAGAACAGAGACTGCATGCCACATGTGAGTCCAGGGTAGTGTATTCAAATGCTTACTTTACTGCAGATCCGAATGTACGCTCAGTTCAGGGGCACGGAGGAATCCAGGCTGTTTCTCAGCTGCTGACAGAGTCATAGGGGTCGTTCAAGTGATGCAAATGTAACCTTGACATCCTTCAAGTAATTGGAACAGTCATTCTTTTATATTGATCATTGTTCAAATTTGTGTCTTGCACATATAATAGAATTATCCATCCCACATGGGCTAATAAAACACCAAATGTACCACAGCAGTGGTGCAACAACAGTTTTCAGCCAAGGACATAACAACTTACATAAAACATGAATCTGCAAACAAAGAACTTTTCTCTTCTCTCGCAAACTCCACAGAGATGAAGACTAAACTACAAGTCAGCGGATATAAAGGACATTTCACAAAAAAGACTTAAGAGTCACATCATCATGAAATATAACATAAACATAAAATGGACGTCATCCTCATGATACGATGTACAAAATAACCAAACCAGAAAGTATGGATAATTTCTGGTATGTATAATCACCTGTATGTTGACAAATGACGTATAAGATTTTGAAATCAGTGTTCGTAGCATATTGTGTTGAAGGAATTCACAAAAAATTAAGACTTCAGTGATGAGGTAACATTTCATCCAAGTGATTTCAGTCTGTGAAACCTCATCATACGTTTTATGCCCTGCTGCATTGCTCAGCATGAGTTACACTGCAGAGTCGAGGGAGGGGTTTTCCTCCTGAGCGCAAACATCCAGGCAGCGGGATCCCTGCCAGCGGGGGATTTGCACTCAATTGATAAGAGGCAGCTGGTGAGTTCATGACAACGTGTCAAGTGTGCAAGTGTGTGTGTGTATGTGGAGTGTACGTGTGTGTTTGTTAGGAGAGTGCGAGACTGCACGTTTGAGTCTGAGTGTAACAGTTGCTTTTATGGACTGGTCTGATGTCTTACTCTCTTGCGAGCAGCTGCTGAAGACTTCACATGCGCCCAAGCATAATGTTCTCATGATAATATTTACATGAGCTCAGTTCCAACTATGGGCCAATGGAAACTCTCCTTGTCTTGTGCGCTTGTATCATCATCAAAATCTTTAAAACAAATACCAAGAGAAGGGGGTGTACTTTTGGGGAGTTTATCTTTGCCCATAGGTGCCTTTGTACACATTCATTCATAATCAGCAATCTGTGTGTCTGCATTCAAACAGAAACATCAGACTCAGCGTAATTCCTGCACTGATACTTGAGATTTCCACACTCCCTTTACTTGTCTTACAAACTATTTAGAAATACAGCAAACACTCTTTAATTATATAGTAGCATCAAGACAAAGCTTACAATTCTAAGACGTAAATCAGTGTAATTGTGTTTTTTCCAGCTGACAAAAGCTGGTTGGATGGTTTGTAGGCACGACATGACAGGAAGCAGGTCCTAATGTAACCACAGACAACACAGTGATTCATTGCAAACTTTATTTTGGAGAGGAACCAGAGAGCAGAAGTAAAATACACAATCTCGTCTCACTTCAGTTGTCTTGTGAAGTAAAATGTGCCAACTTTATGTAATAATATCCAAATAGGTCCATTGCAGTGTGATGTGTTTGTGGCTTAAAAATTACTTTTTTTTCTGGCTGCTTTCAGACCTGCATTGACTTCTGGTTAATCTCCTGAAGTTACCCAGAGGGGCAACAGTATAGGCAGGAGCAGAGTTTCTGTGGCCAGCACCTGAGTAAAAACTCTGGATAATGTCCGAATGAGCCAAAGCGAGAATGCAGCATCCGAAGGATTCATCGCAAGTGACGCCGAGAGGATGCAACCCCCCTCCAGAAAATAATACAAATATCTTCAACGCTGATGTCAACTTGGAAAGACAAGAAGAGTGTTTAGTGATAAGGGTTGACGCCAGTGTTCATGTGCTGTATATAAAAAAACGCATGATCCCTGCAGCGGAATGTATACGTTACATTAGGCCTCCTACATGCTGCACTACCGCTAACGTGAGCGCTCTGTCGATTTCTGTGTTGTGAACGCATCTGAGCAGAGGATCTCTCGCAGCCTTATTCATATGTGAAAGGTGCAGAGAAAGTCCAGACTCGATTGTGCTGACATTTTCTGAAGTTCATGTCTGAAAATGGCTTTTGCTTTTTTAGTTATTGCTAGAACTTGCTGGAACAAGCAGCCAACTCTGCAGCCACAGCACTGCCTGCTTTTTGTTTGATGCAGACTGTGTGCAGACATAACCAGGACAAGATGGTTGGACTCATGGCATTGAGCACAGGGCTCATTTTGGGTGGTTTTAAAAAGAGGAAAGTCTACAAAGTCAGCAAAAATCTAAATACGTCTCATTCAGAATACGTTGCCATGTTTTTCTCTTTTACATAAGCCCGAGCTCGATTGACTGTGTAGTTGTACTGCCACAGGGTGCAGATCACGAAACAGTGTGGGCTCCCCTCACAATGGCCGGCGGCTTGTTTCGAGAGGCAGCAGGCCTCATAAAAGACGACCTTGACCCAGCGCTGTCTCAATTCAATGCATCCCTCAAGCAGAGAGAACGTGGAAGGATTGAAGGGAGCGAATGAACTCATGATACAGCATATTGAGGATGCCATGTTATGTAACACTTCACAATTTACAAGCAGCACTTTGTCATCAACACATGCATTTAAAAAGGAGCCAGTGCAGAGGGGCCCAAGTTAATTTTCCTTTCTACCGCCAGTGTACTTTGTGAGCCTATGGTGCAATTATACATAAAAACAAATTGCCATTACATATAACACAAATTCATGGTCAGTCTTTTTTCATTTAATTTAATTGTAAACTACTTAAATTTTATTATTAATTTGTAATCATAACATAAAATGTGTGATTATAATAATTATAATAACTTTATCTGTAGAGCACATTAAAACACAGCCATTACAAAGAGTTTCACAGAGAGAACAAAAAAAAAATCAAAGAAAACAAATCAGGGCTGGTTGGTTTTTAGATCAAATGTGAAAGGTTGAAATATAAACTTCTCCACATTTTTCCCATTCTGCTGGGTTGTCTTTGGCTTAAACAGAAATATGCCATATTTCAATTTTTCCAAGTGTAGGCTCATATTTTCAGTTTCAAAGAAAGCTTTGAGTCCTGCTGCACTCTGTCCTGCAGCAGAGTCGAACTAAAGATCATTTACTAATATGAATTTCAAACACTTTTACATCGTCTTTAAACGTTGCCATGGTGAAGACGCTGAGCTTAGTTTCTGCAAACATTTGAAGAAAGTGTGGATTTAAGTATCCTCCTGAGAAAAAAGACTTGCCAACTTACAAAAGGACTAATTCTCTAACCCATGCATGGATGGATTGCCTAACAGCTTCACTGGGCCCCTCTGCCACAGTCTGTGTGTGAACTGTTAATATTTCTCATCTGAAAGTCATATAGCTCAGTTAAAAGACAATAAACTGTGACAAAGAGACACAAAATGATACACTAACAATTATATTTTTTGTTTAATTCCCATAAAGCTCAGTTAAAAAATGCAAAACAACCACAAAAAATTTAGACATGACCACACCTTGACTTAAAATTCCAAGAAAGAGACAAAAAAGGCTACAAAGACACAAAAATAGTTCTTGTTTGATAGTCACAGAGTTCAGTAGAAAGAAATTAAATGACCGATGCAACACAATACTAACCAAAAGCAAAAACAACAATGATGCAAAACAACCACAACGAGACTCAAAAAGTGACAAAAAATGACCATGAAGAAATGACAAGACAAAAAATAAAATGTTCACAAAGAGACAGACAGTTCCACAGAAACAAAAAGACAACAGAGAAGAAAAAAACAACCACAAAGACACACACATGTCCACAAAGTTATTAGGAAGAGATGCAGCATGACCACAGAAAGACTCAAAATAGCAAGAAAGAGATTCAAATCAATGACATATGACAACATCTCTTTCAAGCTGTGGGTCCTAATACAGGAGGTTTTCTGGGACCCATTTAAACATTATCAATTCAAGCTTAAGCACAGTGTTTGCACAGTGTCACTCTGAGTCCACATACCTACGCGTTCATGAGCCGAGCCACCTTCAGCAGCAGTGAGAGAGGAACATAACCAATAGGTCTTGTTAAAACACGTGGGTAAAAAGCGCCTTCCATAATTACAGTCACCACTACAAACAGACGGCAGGGTGGAGCTAGGCTCGCTGGCGTGGGGAAGGAGACATGGTTAATTTATTCTTTAGACGACAGGCGACAGCTTTGGCACTTTTGCTTCCGTGGCTTAGGTCGAGAGATTTAACATAAGAGAGCGTTACATCTAAATCTGTAAAGTAATCATCTAAAACAGGAGTTTACTGAAAGAAACACACCTCTCTCTCTTCCAAATGCCCCACAGTGGACGGTTTACACTGGTGTTTGCAATTTGGGGAAACCTTTGCCAGTTAGATTGTACTTTATACTTGTTTTGATAAAAAGTATAATTTAATCATTGTGTAATACAATTAATGGTAGAACCCTCAACACCAGTTAACATTATTCATCAGTCCTCATGCACGCCATGCTCAAGTCTTTATCAATGTAAGCAAACATGATCGATTTCATTGTTGATTTCATAAACTTTTAAAATCTAATGGAGCCCAACAAAGTGGGAAGTCACCTCCTTTATAACCTGTATGTATCCATCCATTCACTATACTGCTCGTCCTCATGGGGCCAGAAGAAAATCCCAGCTGACATTGGGCAGAAGTTGGGGTACATACCAGACGTATAAGTTGCTTTCATTCATCCACTGAGCTCTGAACTTCCGGAACTTTTCCTATTAGTCCCCAAGTGAAATGTCGGGAAAATGCCTCAGTGAGCCCAAGTGATATTAAAGGAGGAAAATGTCAGCGGGTGATTGGGCGTGTTGATGATGTTTCTAATATGTTAGTCTCCAATCATCCGAACCATCGTGCGTTTGGACTGTGGGAGGACCCAGAAGAAACCCATGGATGCACAGGAGAACATGCAAACTCCACGCCCCCCTGTCAAACGGTGGATAAAAATTTATTTCCCTATGCTGCTCACTTCAGATGTTATAACAATGCATATTTTCCCCATGCCAAATGCAGCCTCTTTTGGAATATGGACAAAAGGTAAGAGAAAGAAAGAAATGATGGCAGCCATTTGAATCTCCATCCTGAGATGACTGGATGTATTGTGCTGTAACTAAAGGTTTGGGTTTTCAAAATAAAATCAACATTTCTGATTATATTCAGAAAATCAATGTGCATTTTTTAACAAGCACAATATGCAGTAGCTTCACACTGAGAAATGACTGGCAGTTTCTGAGAATCCACTGATTGTATCACCTAACTCTTTCAAAGAGGGTAAGCAGATGTTCTGCATTTCTCGAATAGCACAAGTTGGATCAAGCTCAGAAATGTTAGACAGGGATAAGGTGGCAGCCTTGAACTCACTTCTCATCGGGAACACAGGCCTTTGCCACATGGGTCATAAACTTAACTCCTTGTTACTGTCTGACAAAAGCATGTTATAGCCTCTGGAAACTTGAGAGCATCCAAGCACCAGTCCACTGTTAGAAGTGATTCAGTGGTGGAGGAAGTTTTCAAACATTTTTATCTATATAAAAGCTACACAAATAGACAAAGATGAACTCGAGTAAAAGTAACAGACTGACTTTTCTACTTGGCTTAAATTATTAAAAATAAAAGTACTTGCAGAGTGGAGCCTATAGACTGTAACAATGACCGCCCACTGTCATGGCTCTGGTTCTGGAATTCAATTTCCCATTCATTTTCTACACTGACTTTTTAGAAAGTCCTTATAAAAAGAGATTCAAGCCTTGAACCAGGCCGACCAGCTACGAGATGAATCCTGACCATAAAATATTTGATTCAGAGCAAAAAGAAAAAAATGGTACAATGCAAAGGTATGAGACTGTATAGAATTATGTGTGAAGGAACTACACATCCCATAAACCACTGCGAATGATCCAGCGCTTCTACTTGAATTTAAGCTTGTTGCAGTGATTACACCCCTTTGGACTCTCTTCCTCATCTCAAAAAAAAGCAGCATGTTGTTATGCAATGCTGAATGGTCCGACTGTAGCCGACATGATTTTCATGTGATAAACATTTCCATGTTAACGGCAAGCTCCGCCAATAACAGATGTCTCTATTATACCTGAGGCTTGTGGGTAGTGTAGTGCTTCTCTTTAAATCTTTAATTCAATCTTGTTGCTTGTGGTAAATCTACCTTGGATGGTTAAAGTATTGCAGCTGATACTCAAAATCTATATTCAGAAAATTAATGGGATTCTTACTTCAAGACCAGACAGTTGCAACAGTCTGCTGCATCATTACGGCGGGGAGGCGTGGTCTAACGCTACCTTCAGACACTGATTGGATCAATGGACCAAATCCTGTCTAATTATTGATCACTTTAAAAGAATATTTTAAAATAATGTAACGCATTGTATTATAAAAAGGTAATTTAGTAGAAAATCTACATTTTTGATGATATATGTAGTGGAGTAAAAGTGAAAAGTACTTGAAAGTATACCAACTTAAGCAAAGTACAGATAAAATATGTAGTAACATTCTACCACAGTACTGATGCCAATGCTTTCTGCTCCTGTTTCACACTCCTCTGCACACCTATGCAGGTCACACAGGGCCATGCCTGCATCATTGTCTCACCCTGTTAGCTTTCATTAATGCCAATTGATTGATTCATGTCTGGCATGACTATTTTTTGGCTTTGATTATCCATACAGGAGGAAATATGCGCTCACAAATCTTTTCCAGCATAAAATGTCAAAGCAGAGAAAAGCTGCAGCTGGGAGCATGAGCAGACAAGGTGAGACTGACTCATTAACCACCAGAGTGTTTTTCTTCTCTGATGAACAGGCACTGTTTAGTCATCCTCCCAAGTATACGTGGACCCAAGAGAATTTTCATCCTCTCTCCAGACTTAACACTCAACTCTCCTAATGCTTCAGACTTCCCTCCACTGTGCTTTGTTAGTTTTGCCGTGAACATAAAATACTGGCATAGGATGGCATTGCACATTGTGAAATGGAAAATGTAGTGTCCTGCCATTGTGCATCGTGCCAAATAGGCTTTAACGATGCCATTGGGTTCATGTTCTGTCAATGGTTCTTCTGCTTTCATCAAACACTCCTACTTAAAAAATGTTCAAGTTTTTACAACCGCTTCTTTTGCAGAGCAGTGATGCCTCACTTAGAAAACATCAGGAACTTGACCTAAAGACACTGAACATTGATGCCGTCTAAATTAAAAAAAAACTTTGATTTGGATTTCAAAACATAAAACTGGTGTCTAACTCACTCTTTCTTTTTCTTTTTTTTTTGAAGAGACAGTCAGCTCGTGGGTTTCCCCCTCGCCTCTTGTCTCTTTTTTATCCCAGGACTTGTGTCTGTGCCAACACACAAAACAGAGAATGCACACACACACACACACACACACACACACACACACACACACACATACACACACACACAGTGAGACTGTATTCTCAATACACACTCCTTTTGTTATACTCACAGATTCTCGATCTACAGTAAAACATTCTTTGTTGCGTAAATGTCTAATCTGTGTTTGGAGCTGCCAGGAGCTGCTCCTCAGAGCCAGAATCCACAATTTATCTGGTCTATTGGTTTCATGTTTTTGAATTTCCTACTTCTGTCTTACTACAAAGCTATCATTCAAGAGAAATGAGACCTTACTCCATCACAGCACTGGAGAGCGATGTTTTGATGTGGGGTCTGTGAAAAATGATTGGGAAATGATTAAGAAGATCTAAAGGGCAGGTATGTATAATTCGGGGTGTGCAAAGTTTACAAGACCCTGACGAATGAAATGTTTTTGTTTGCAAGGAAGCTGAAGAGGAAGTAGACATGCAGATGAGAACTCCTGTCTCCTCATGTTGTCTCCTCTGTTTTGCCCACAAAATAAATCCCTCTTAAACACACAATGTTACTGAGATTAAAAGGAATACATTAACATATACAGCATATTTGTTCAAATACAAAGAATTTATATTAATTTATATTAATTTCAAGCTGACGTAACAAGTTGTAATCGAAGGATAAATGACCTTTAAAACTACAACTCTTTGGGGAGGGATGAAAGTGTGACTTCAAGAAACTTCTGGTGCAACAGCTCCTGGTTAACTTTTTACATACAAGTTCATGACGAAAGAAAACATTGTGTGATTCTATAAAATATGACACGTTTTTACTGATTAAACCAGTGCTTTCTAACCTGGATTTGCTCTTACTCTGATATCTTTTACATCTTTTACTCGTAACGGAGTATTTCTTAATTGTCTTATTAGTTATTTGACCAAAAAACTGAATTGCGCCACTGATTGATTTTCTCCCGCTGACATTTCCATCCTGACACTTGAGGGAAGTGGATGCAGAAAATAGGCCTGAAGAAATGGCACTGAGACAGAAACCCTCCTTGTCTCACTGGGGCATTTTTAGTCAAAGATTATTCTGACTGAAAGTTCTCATATGTAACAAAGCTGCCAGCTTCAGATACATCACCATGTTTTTGGTTAGCGGACACATTGAGGGAGTGAGGCCTCGTGCAGGAGTTGTTGTGAGATTAGTGCGGTGTAGGTATAAAGCCGCACTAAACACAGGGCTCAGGCCATAATTTGCCCCATATATCTAACCACGTAACCATTATATGGCTAAGTGGTCAGTTTTGAGTGGTGAGTTTACTCTTGATGTAAATATCTTCTTACCCTCTGAGGAGAATCTACTTATTTGGCAGAGAAAACATTTAACACCTTTAAAGTGTGCACATAATGAGATGAGGGTAGGCTGGGGCGTAACTGCTTGGCTGAGAACTGGTTGATATGCTTAATCATGGTTATACAGCACATGCAGATACAGTCTCTACACTGAATGCACCAAAGAGGTGGGATTCTGCAGTGCTTTTCTTTTTGCTTAATGCCCATCATAGAGAGACGCCTCCATCTGAGTGATAAATAAGGGTCTGTTGGAGTGTGAATACAGATATGGACCATGTGGTGTCACAGGTGGCCTTCTTCTTCAAGTTGAACTGACTTTTTAACAATTTTTGCCAACTAACCACCAGGATATTAACACAGCGCCTCACGACAATAGCTCACTCTGTAACAGCAAAGGTCACCGCCTGTCATGTATATTCAAGACGGTCCAAGTTTACAGTAACCACCGGGCGTTCACGTTCAAACTCGTCTCTCACACAGTCGCATGTGTTCACAACCACTGTGGCGTTTGTTTACTGTGTTTAAAACGGACTTTTACTGGGCAGTTTATGGAAGTCTGCACCCCCCACCGGAGCAGCCATATGACACATTATAAAAGACAGCTGCCATTTTTGGCTCTTTCTGAGACGACGGCAGCAAGGGCTAGTGTCTGATGCTCACTGTGGATTGAACAAAATTGTATTTTTCTTTAAGTAGGTTCACATGATTAAGTCACATGTATGAACTGCTTTTTCACACTGTATTAATACACAATAGTGTTATTTAATATTGTACTTAACCATGGCCTCTGAGAAATAAATTGCTTCATGCTGTTAGTTTGTTGGTTGGCTGATAAAGTAGCCTTGATTGGAAGTTGAGTAGGTTAAGAATAATTTGATAAAAGCTGGGCCGTCTTCCCAGAGGGAGCGGAGCTTAAATCACTCAAGGTCCACACACTAGACTTTTTGTTAGTTTGTGCGGACTTGCATAGAATCTGAGCAAATCATCTCAAGTTAATAACTTAATAAAATTTAATTTCATCCTCACATTACTAACATTTTTTCAATGGGATGCAGAAAACACCATGTGTTGAAATCACAATATTTTTTCACATTATAGTTTTTTTTTATGTCAGCTTCTTTGTAGGGTATCACACAATCATTTGGGAATATGCACCACAGTCTGATACTAAGGACAATATAGTATATTAAAGTGACACAGAACCCCCCAAGCAACTTTATAGCCAAATATTTCATTTTGAATGCATATTTAGAACACCCTAATGATAAAATAAAGAAACATTAAACAATAAATTGTCATTATAATTTTTTGTTTCACATTTTAAATGGTCAACTTTTCCATGAATAGTTAAATTTTGATGAGATGGCAAAGCTAAATACAAATGCTGCTGGTAATGTCAAGGCAATTATATCAATGCAGCACAAAATCACCAGGCTAGAGTTCAATATCATGGCCACTGGGTTATAAATAATATACAGCACATTGGTGGTAGCAGCATTTGGGGATATTTTATAAAGTGGTGCAAATTCTGGGTGCAGGTTAGCATTGTTGCCTCACAGCAAAAAGGTCTTCACACCTAAGCTCATATATTTATATACATATATATATGTAAATCTTTGAGCAGTGAAACTGGAGGCGTGAAACTTTCTCTCAACTTTTCCTCCCTCCGTCGGCCAATAACGGGGCTGCCTCTCATGTATGGCCTGCTCTGATTTGTCCAGGCCTCCTGTCCGCTGTGTGAAAGACAGCCCGGGGGGGGAGAAGACTTTTTTTTGGTGTGTGTGTGTGTGTTGCCCCGTTGGACTTGAAAGGGGGGGGTCTCTATGTGACGACTGAGGGAGGGGGCAGCACTTCGGGATCGGAGGGAGCAGCGGTGCAGGACAGTCGAGTGGAGCAGAGAGGAGAGGAGCAGTGCGGGAGAAGACGGTGTCAGCCATCCGTCAGCCAGCTGGAGGAACCCCACACTCACAAACCCCTTATGGCTGCTTGAGAGATAACGATACACCCCCCCTCCCCCTTTCTCTCTCTTTCTCTGGGACTTTTTTGGACTTTTCTTTTTAAAGTTGTTGTCCAAGAAGTTGCTGCGCGTCAAAGTAGTTGAAAGTTGAGAAAAAAGTGAATCCACTTGCCGTGGACGTCTCTGGCGGTCATGGATACCCATATAAGATGGAAAGTTAAACGGAGGTTAAGGGACGCCCAGATCACTTTAGCGGTGATTCTGCTTTTTGTCACATCGCAAGCAAGTTCAGGTAAGACGCAGCTGGGGAGGGTTTGTGGATGCAGATTGTTTTTGGAGTTGCGCTGCGCTGCGCGTAAAAGTTTGTTTTCTCTGTCTTTTGGGTCATAGTGGACCACCCCTCCTCCTCCTCAAATCATCTTTGTGCCCTTTTTAATGTATTCAACGTGGTCTGCACAAAACCACGGGGCTGTGGTGCTAGTGTGAAAAGACTGCGAGTAACTGGGGGAAAGCTCTTTCTTGTAGAATGGAATTGGCCACTTCTGTCTGTGATCTGAATAAGGAGCAACCCTGCAGTGAGGTGTGCATTTGCAAAAGCATCAGAAAACGATAAGATCTGCACCTGAATAGCAAAAAGATCAACTTGCGGTGGCAAAGTTTACAAGCATAAGAAAGTGAAATAATAAACCTTCTGCTCCAGCCAGACAAATAGAATGTATTTCCCAGATGTCACTTTAAGATGAAATTCGTTTTTCTCTTGCATTCTGCAGACTCGTCACTGTACTATAATAGTAATTTTGCTGTGGTGCAGCTGAAGCAGCTTTTTTCAATCTTTTTTCTTTTTTTCAACTGATGAGAGGGATGAGCATAAGAGGGAGGGGCTGGAGCTTGTCTGAAGTGGCAGGGTGGAGCTGCCTTCAAGGACTGGGACACCATGATCAGGACACAGCCTCTAAAGCAGTGGGCCCTATATGCTAAGACTGCAACAAACTTATATTTCACTAATTATGTTCTATAGAATCTCCACATCTTCCCAGTGACACATATGTAACAGGATATGAATGTAAAAATTTGGAATTTGTAACTTAAAAACAGTTAAAACCCAGTCCGAAGGTAGACTGATGGAAGAAGCGATTCTTTAAAAATAATCATGTACTCGTGTGGGACTGTTGTGTCCCATAGATTCTCAGGCGTCATGCTTTGCTGTGGCAGTGGGGCTGGGGTCTGGTCCTGCATGTATTATTAGCACCTTAAGACCGCCTGGCATTGTTGGTGGTCCGCTGTGAGTCTCTGACACGGGACTTTGAGGTGAACAGGTGGCTTCTTCTGTCTGTGCAGGACAGTTGGAAACTGTTGGTGCGGACCGTGTAATGTGGCTGCCTTAAGCCAGAGAATTTGAAATAATGATTATGAAACACAGATGGAGCTGAAATGGTTTTACAGGCTCATATTTTTCTTGCTGTCAAATGTAAATGAGGGAATCAGTGTAGCTTGTTGGTTGTAAGCTCAACACAAACGTGGTCATCATATAGGCTAACGGTTGGTCCCAGATCTGGGTCATTTTTGATGACAGAGGGGGAGCTGGAGAGGTATTTAGGTGGGACACTACAGAGCATGGAAATGATTGTGATGCTCAGGGCTGGAGTTAATCAGCTCTTAAAACTGACAAAGAGCAGCCAGAGTCTTGTAAGTGATTTTTCAGGGGGCTGGTACACTTCCTGCAACTTGACAAATGCTGAATGAGAAACACTTGATGACTGAGCGTGAGCAATGTGCCAACTACAAGACAGGTTTCATGCAAACTAATTAGATTGAATGTAAATGAGCAAAGCAAGACAGTTAAACTTGAAATATCATGGTGTTGGCTTGAATAAAAAATTGTATGCAAGATTTGCACGTGTCTTCTCCATCATTGTGGGAAAATAGCAATTGCTGACAATTAGCCAGTTTGTCAGCACTGAAGATTCATGGAGGACCTGGATATACTGTGTTGTATGGATGTGTCAACCATGCAGTATATTTGCATTCCAATTTAGAATAGTAAGATAAGCATTGAACAAAGTATTAAGATTTAATTGAATATTTCGCGCTTTACTAAATTAGATATCTGGTGACTGAATAACACTGACATAGTTTATAGAGTTGATGTTGCATCTTTTCTTTTTATTTATATTTTAGATCTATTTTCTTCATTTACCATATACTTTGTGTATTGGGTCCAATAACTATTTCCATTATGGATACAATTCAAAATGGTTAAAACAACCAGATTTGCTCCAAGTGTAACTGTTAAATCAAACCACATTTAATAAATAATTAAGATAAATATTCACTCTCCTTTTATCTCTGCTTTGGTCTCCACCAACTATATAGAGGAAAATCTCCAGGTCTATAGTTTGCTAAATGTTGCACCGTGCTAACACGCTGGTTGCTAACTTTGCCTGTGCACCATTTGGTGTTTGTGCACAGTTGGTTTATTCCAGCTTGTCACTGGAAACACTTGTACGCTACTGATTTATACAAGAACAGAGACCAAGACAAGAACCGCAACAGGAAACAAAAAGTGCTAAATGCTAAAATGCTCTGTAGAGCGGACTGTGGTGAACATCTGCAGTGGCTTTGTTACTATGAGTCACTCATTTCACATCAAGCAGCCATTTGTTTCTATTAAACATAGATGAGTGCAGTTTTAAGGTTGTACTGGGCCACTGACCCTCAGAATGACTGGTCTGCAGTGAAATTAACCCAGGCCTGCTCCCCTGCAAAGTTCTAATGGAGTAGTATGTAATACTCTAAGATAGTATTTTAGCCACTGATAAACCAGAGAGTAATAGAGAAAATATATTAAAATAGGCCTCTAACACTACAGCATATTCTCAAAGTTCCTAGTTCAAAGCAACCTGAGGTCAAAGAGGTTTAACAGAGAGAGTGAGGGAAGTCAGAGTCCTGGCATTAAAGAGGAAACCTCATTTTAAACATATGTGAATAGTGGTAATAACAGAAGGCTCACAAGACATGGAGGTTAAGAATGAAAAGAGGGGTTGGAGTTCAAAGGTGAAGGTCAGGACATTGGGATTGCCACTGCTGTCAGGTTTACAGTTTCAGTGCCTGAAGATACGAATTCTTGCTGCGGCTCCTAGTGTCAGTAAATCCTCCGTTGGCTGGTGGAGGTCACAAAGATAATGAGTTGATTGGTTGGCTGTCAATGTTTCTTGTGCTTTGTATAGAACCTCTTTTTTGCTCGTAAACAGTCCCATTGGGGAGTTTTGTACTTTAGCCTAAGATTCAGAATTATCTTGATTTAGTTAATAATGGTGTATCATCAGTCAAATGTCCAGCTAGTAGACATTTTCATCCATTTAAGTGTAATGTAATGCCCTGGCCTCCCAGTGTGGGACCTCAGTAGTTGAGTAGATTAACGATCAGCATTTCTGCTGTGGACCAAATCTGGCTTCTTCTCCAGAAGGTTTCCTTTATGTTTCTGCTGAGTTGATTTTCTCCCAACTTCCTTCAAATCAATGGACTCTTTTCACGACTCTTGGAACGTCTGTTTTGACTCTTTTTTTGCTGTGGTTTGTTATCATTAATTAACCAAATCTTTATGGGATGGTCTTCGTCCATAACAAATATTCACACAGGACCAGAACCTACTTGTACGGAGTACTTTAGTCATCAAAAATACTGAGAAAACATTCTTTGAATACCATGTGCAAATGATAACAAGGATGGATTTTGGCCAAAGTCACTGATGGTAACAGAAGACAGAGTTGTATAGGTGCGCAAAATAAAAAAATAAAAAGCTAGTCTAAACTTAAGAAGCTGATATTTGTTTTATCCTCATGTACGTTTTAATGGGATAAACAGAAGAAAGCCTCGCTGTTTCACCGATCGCCTTCACATCTGGATTCGATGAGTTCCATTGTGCTGTCTGCTAAGCCCTCTAAAAAGCCAGCGAAATGTCTTCCAGATGTTTTCTTCCCATTCTTGGTGAAACAGGGGACCATGAAAAAAGTTTCTTAAGGAAATACACCGTTCTGGGCTGGTTTTAGTGAAAGATTCTTAATCAAATAACATCTGCAGCCTTATAGCTGAGTTAGTACCTTTGCGATTTAGCCAGGTTTGCGCACACACACTTTCAGGGTCATTAAAAGGTTCTTTCTGTTGAAGTGAGTCGACTTTATGACAAGGTTAAAGGTCGGATACACCTGGTCCACAGCTGTTTCTGTATTTACAGTCTCTTTATATCTGGACAACGCTCTTTCTTAAGGAATTTATAGGGCTAAGCCAATTCAGCCTTTTCTGCCACCATGTGTTGAGTTCTTCATGTGGCCAATTTAAAAAGCTTAAAGATGTGATTGCATTCTTACAGAGCTTGCAGAACTTTCCGTATGATATCTTTTTCTTTTCTTCAGACAATGCTAACAGCTAGTTAGCCCTGAATGAGGCTGCAGACACAGACATACCTTTGCATTACTATAGCTTTTAGAGCCAATACTACCATTGCTCTTTTCTATAGTTAATCATCTTTCAGTCAGACATGTTACTCAGCTGGGATTTCAGTGGGTGGTTTCTTAATCACCTTTAAGTGGGGATCCCGAGGTCCAGGTCCAGCTCAGTCAGATAAGTGGCAGTGAGAAACAAAATTGGCGTCTTGTGTGTGCCTATATTGCCGTGGAAGGAATCTGAGCTAGCTGGACTGTGGAGAGAAGCAGTGACCCTGCATTGCATGTGCCACTTCACCCTGTAAATGCAGACTTTTTGGAAAGGACTCTGTAAATAAGCCTCTAATGCCTGATAACAACATTGGAGATAGAACAAAATATGCAGGACAAGGTTTTGACCCCGTGTTAGAGTTGAGGAGATTCTTTGTTCGCTACGAATAGTGCATTATTTGCCACATCCTGAACAGGATATCATCTATCCCTTTCCAGACTCATTAAGGGTGAAATAATTGTTTCGCACTGCTCAATGGTCCTCTGTGCTCATGACACAGTGGATTTTGAAGCCGGGTGCAGATGGTTTTCTCTAAAAGGTGTTTCTTGCACAAATCTTTCATCTGTTAGAGACACCCAGACAGAGATGAATCATTTCAGCTTTAGACAGAAAGGGCTGATGTGTTCTTTACCCTTACAAAAAGGAACAAAATGGATGCAGTCCCGTTTGAAATGTCAACAGGGACACATCAGTGATGTAAAAAGTTGAAAGTGTTACCTCATGATGCAACTCCTACCCCTGCAGTTGATTTTTTAACAGTATGCTTTGTATAAAGTGCATGGCTTGAGTGAAACGTTTAGTCTGGTCCTGGCTCACAAGTCGACTATTCACTTGAGCTGGGAAACAGTGCTTTTCTCTGTAATGGGGTATTATAATCATTGAGCATGGAAAGCAATGTATGACTCATCCTTTCCAACCCCATTCCCCCTTCCCCAGCCCGAGCTTAGCCACAGCCTGGGCAGCAGAAATCCTGAGTGTAAGCACTTTTTCCTTCGAAAGGGAAATACAATGGTTTCTGGTAAAAAAAAAACTTCATTGAAGTCAGATGTGTTCTATTTTTAATTGCGACTTTAGCAAAATAATACTGTAGCAATTAAATAATAATACAACTTTGTAATGGTTATGTTTGCAGACACTACTTAGTCAAGTCTGGGAAAGACTGCAGTCTTGGAAGTTATAAGGATTTCTCCTGGAACATAATTTGCAAAAACAAAGTTAATAGTTTTTTTTTTCTTCATTCTAACCTCGGAGTCAGTACCTGATTTAGATTTTGTCTCAGGTAAACAATAACTTCTGTTCACCCTCAGGGTTGATGTTGCTCAAGTTTGACACTAGTTAAAGTGGCAGGAGGAGATTAATTGATGGTTGACTTGGCTGTCACTGCAGCTCAGGCAGATTATTTGGCACTACAGGAGATGGTAAGTTTTTCCTACCCCCAGGCTACAGGGTCTGTTATCACAAGAACATTACCTTCCCTTTGGTTTTTCCATGTCAGTGTTATATCAATCTCTCCTATGGTTTGGTTTAGGGTTGGTTCCAAATTGTCCACACCTAGCTGATCAAAACCTTTTATTGATGTCAAGTTTTTCAGTTGCAGTTTTCAAAACAATGATGTCATACTCCAAACACAAAGGAATCAATGCAGAGAGGAAGAAACGGTGACAGTGAAAGTTATAACGTCCATAAAAGGGAAGTTTGCTGAAACTAATTTCTACACAGCATGGGCTTGAATTCCAGTGATACCATGTATTTTATGGACACTGTTAGAATAATATTAGCACCATGCAGGTAGACTTAGCTCGTTTCATCCTCGCCTGATTATATGCATCTGTGTTGGCCTGCTTTTTACCATCGGAGAAATTTGTCAGGAATTGATAAGCATAAGCAGTTAAATCAAATCTTAGCAGTGCTACTACTTTATTTTTAAAATTCTCCATCCTTTCTCTGTGGTTTTCTCTTCCTTTAAGACTTGATGTCAGTATTCAATTCACACTAAAATAGGATAACTTCGAAAATAAGCTTGTGAATACGTTTTTCGGTGTTACGCTTTTATGTGGGATTACTTAAAGCATTTTTTTGCAAATGTTTGCAGTTCATTAATGAGATGAAACTTTCTTTGGAAGAAAAAAACATACAGTAGTTGGATCTATTGCCATCATTAGCTAAGAGGCACAGCACCTCAGTGAGGAGATATTGGAAAATATAATATGTAGGTTTGATAGGCTTTACTGGGTGTTTCAGCGCTGGAAAGCCCTTAACAAGAGGAAAGATTCATCACTGTGCAGAATTTTATATTTATACGATTCAGTTTTATGATTTTTTTTGTCAATGTGTTGGTGCTGGAATAATGGTTTTCTGTGAGTGTGGCTGAGAGGAAATGGTTTTGTAATTTCAGTGCTGCAGGGCCATCTTCTATCATAAATTTCTCAGCAGGCAGCCATCAAAACTATATCTGCTGTGGGAGAGACAGAATGAGGGAGAGGCGTCAATGCAGGAAAAGATTAAATAGGCAGAGGGGACTAAAGCAAAAGGAGGTTTTAAAATGAAGCTGGTGCGAAAAAGGACAAAGCCACAAATGGAAGATGAGATAAAAGACAGAGATAATGGTGATAACACGTTCGGAGCCTTTGGTGTCAAATGTGCATTCAGAGGTGCACCGTGGAATCTTGACTCCGTTTTTCCATCATCGTCTGGTGGAAGGCAGACTGCGATTTATCTTCAGAGCTGTGAGCTGCAGCGTGGAGAGAGTGAAGTAAACCATCTGGTATTCTCTCTGTTAAAGCAATAAGACCTCGGCTGAAACTCACAGAAGAGTAGCTGTGGTCAGAATAACTCTCTGTTCTCTGGATCATCTTTCACATCTGAGCGTCTGTCTTCTTTGTGTCTGTGTGTGAGAGAGACGGAGACAGTACATCTGTGTGAATATGTGAGACTGTATCTGCAGATCCTGCTGGGTGGATTTTGTCTGCATGACTTTCTGTCTGGCTGACTGTCGTTTCTTGTCGTTTCCTGTCATTTTGTGACTGGATGTTAAGGCTAATCTATCCCATCATCATGAGCTGGTCATTAACAGGGAAATGAAGGCATTAAGTCCATAAACAAAAACATTTCTCCCTGTGCTGCCTCTTCCTCTCCACTGCTGCGTTCACGTGCCGCACTCGGTCGAGGTCACCGGGTTAGTGTCATGTGAAGTCTAGATCACAGTCAGCCGATTAAATGAAACTTAATCAATACTGGCACGTGAGGTCATTGACCGACTTTGTTTAGTTCTTGTTGCTCAGAGTTCATACCTAAAAGTTGTTATTTAATCAGAGATACCTGCAGGCATTCATTATTCTTACTTCCTGTCTGTTCAAATCAAAGCTGCTGACAATGTGTTGAATGGTAATAGTTTAGCATGTTCAGAGTTACTACCACTATGGCCATAAGTAGTCATACACAAGCACTATTATAATAGTTGTTGAGATAATGAACTGACTCATGAATGTCAGTTACATGGCAAACATCTAAAGTTTAAAGTTGGTGTTTTTGTTGCTAAGATAGAGTGATTGTGTTTTTTGTTTATAAAATGTAGTTTTTCATTAAATTCCTCTTAATCTCACTTCACACCATCTCCTGTCATTGAACCATACTCAGGAAGATCTGATTGCATTTAATTTGATTTCCGGTCAAATTACCCAACCATGGTAGGGTTTTACAGATGTTTACTAAAATATAACTCACTTACAGTATGTTAGATTTCTGCCTGTACGACTTTTTGTCTTCAGAACTGTGTGTATGTGCGGGCACAGCATGCCGTCCATGTTGGTGCAGTGTTATTGCAAAGCGTGCAGAGGATGTGGAGATTGCCAGGAAATCTCCCTGGCAGTTGTTAAGCAGTCAGTAGATTTAATTAAGCTGCAGTGCTGAGGTGTGTGTGATTGCTTGCCATTTTGCCAAGCAATGTCTCAGTCAGGTTTGCGCTTGCATTAGTTTACTCATGTGTTGCGTGTCTGGTGATACCACAGGATCTCTATGCAGTGTATATAATGTGTTAAATCTAGCAGGCGTAATACCTGTGGTATGCTTCCCAGGTCTGCTCACATGAAACCCAGACACAACAATTTAAGGTCAGATTTGATGAGTGTGTTTCTTGGGCTTTTTGCTGTAATAATCCTGGACTTGAAACCTCGATGCTTTTGTATTTTTGCCAATATTGTGTTTTAACTCCACCACGCCTGAAACAAAGACCCTTTCCACAGATTTGATAGAAGCTGAAACACTTTAATGAGAGGAAACATTTACCCTCAAGGGAGAAAGGCACTATTACAGATTATGTCATGTATTTACTAAGCGTTTGATGGTTTTTAGGCTCTGTGTTCTGATCCAGTTAGAACCTCAGCTGAACAAGCCTCCCTCCTGATGGTTTACACTGCAAAACAAGCATTTGCAACTTTTGCTTTGCTGTGGCTATGGAACATGATTGGCTAATATCAGATAATGGTAAAAAATTCAGATTAAGTGTAAGAGTAGTGCATATAGAGAGAGATCAGTTACACAGTGATGCCAATATGACACTGATGTTAACGGTGCTGGTCATGCTGCCTGTAGCTGCCCAACCAATGAGTGCACTGAATTGAGTAAGAGTGCTACACTTGCTTATGAATTCAACTTTTAATAGAAGAAGAAGAATGTTGAACTCATTCAACCTCTCCAGAAACTTAAACAGTCTCGCTTTAAGTAATTAAAGTCAGGGCTATAACGATAACCTGCTGTAATCACAGTGAGACTCCAGCTTCACAACAGTTGCCTTCACTTAACTTTTTATAACAGAATCAGGTGGAAAGAAAAAACTCTTACACCCTCCCTGTCGGTGATGCACTCTAGGAGGGGGAAGTCTTTCATTGGACATTCTTGTTTTCAGCTGTGCGTGGTTTCCAAGAGAGGCAGGGTCCTCCTTATGGCTGCTAATTACTTCTTGTCCTCAGCACCAGGTCAAGCATGTGCCTGGAGAGTCAGGCCTCACTTCAGGAAGGGCCAGAGGAGGAGGATAGGGGGCAGTGGAAGAGGGAAGAATGTTAATCCCCGCCCCCCATGAAAAAGTCCTAATTCACTGGTCCGGCACCCCTCCTCCTGTCAAATGAGATGGTGCCGTCTGGAGTCAGTGAGCATTCTTACAGACATGGTGTGTGTGTATGTGCATGTGTGCATTAGTGTAAATTGCTGGGAGATGGATAGTTTAGGGGAATGGGATCCACCACAGTCTTGGCACTGAGCCGAAAGCAGGATTATGAATCTGGCACTTGAGCTACTGTTCAGAGAAACAGTGCAAAAAGGTAAAAAGAAAATGTAGCTAGGTAGGGAGGGGAAGATACTTGTAAAACCACATCATGCCTACTTCTCTCTGTAACTACTATAATATAGTATGTTCCATCACGCTTTTGTAAAAGTAATATACACTTTTACTGCACGCTTTTATGAATTCATTAGCCTTTACTGTGCTGTAACCTCATCCAGACCCATGTCTGACAAACAAACCCATAAAAGGCTTTAATCAAAGTTAAGTGCTCCTCTTTTAGCACATCACTTCAAAGATACAGGACTTTACTCGCTAATTTCAACATTACACTTACAAGTTTCCACTACATACATGGCTTTAGTAAAACCCTAATAAGGAGATACATGCTCCCGACCAATCCCAAGTCAGTCTTACCTGTCAGTCGTGACATTTCACCCCATTTTTATGAAATAAAATAAGTGATTAAAACCAAACTTACAGGGAAATTAGCACTTAAACATATATGAGTGAGTTAAGAACTACCTACAAGGACAAACAATCTTTTATGTGTAGTTTGACTTTTTTAATTTGATGCATATCCCATCTATTAACATAGGGGAGGCGGGGTTCATGACCTATAGTGCAGCCAGCCACTGGGTGGTGATCAAGACATTTTGGCTTCACTTTTGGTGAGCAGTCCATCTTTAAATGTATTCAATGGTTCCCCCATTTTTAAATTTACATCCACGAGTTTTGTTGCTTGCACTTCTTTAATTGTGTTGTAAATTAATTTGCCTGTGGACAAAAGAGGGTTTGTAGAAAAAACAGGGCCTTTGTGTGTTGTGCTGTTAATATATGGATCGATTGAGATTAAATGAAGGAAGGGGTTTTATTCAAACATAAAAAAGCTTTTGCAGGGAACTAGAGGTCAAAGGATGCTCTGTATTTACAGTGTAACTTTTTTGTATCATGTTCCATTGCATGAGAGCAGTTTATGCACTAGAGAAAGCGGGACTGACCGGCGGTGTGCATTGGTACACAAGACCGTGTTAGGTAAATAGCTTCTGTGTATGTGCGGAGAACCTGCCATTGAGGATGTGAAGGGCTGTGGTCGCAGGGGAAAGTATTTTTAGCATCATGTGCCAGAGGTGTTTGCCTCTCGAGGGAACTGCCGTGTTAAGTGGGCAAACATCTCAGCTTAACAAGGTGGGACATAGACCCACCTGTGGCTTAGGATGTGGTCAGGACGGCTTCTGCTGAAAGGTCGAGCGCCGGTGACAGAGGTCCATGAATGAAGGTGTGTGGGAATATGTCAAAGAGGAAGGGAAATAACTTTGATGCTTGCGTGTGTAAGTTTCTGAAGTGCCTGACTTCCTTTATTAAAGGAGAAAATGGTTCAGTTGCTAAACCGGTCAGCAGTTGGTGTGGAGATTAAAAGAGGTGGAACACATTAACGGAAATTCATCATCTATCAGTTTTTTATTTTATCTGCATTCATATGCATTGAGCTGAGATTATCCAAAATGTTATCTGGTCCTAAGACACCTACAAAAACTATCACAGTTTGTGTTTTGTGTGGAGAAGCTTTTGACTCATGCGATAAAACAAACTAGTCCGACTGTAAATTGTGTGACAGAGTCTTGGCCTGAACATCAGCCCACCACACTAAAAGCCCCAAAATATGGTCAGCTGCCCCCAGAGGCTATAATTCATAGTCAGGCGATAGCCAATGGTCTCCTAGAGTGATTGTTTTTTAGTTGGTGTGTGGATATAGAGATCGAGATACTGTATCATGCCATCTTTTCACCTTCCTACTACTAGCTGGCCCTCTCCACCCAGCTAACTCTCCCTAAAGTAGAGGCCCTGTAGTCGCTTATAGGTCCTTGAATACAAGAGATTACACATGAGGAAAAAAGGAAAGGAGAGAACAGTTTGATAACAGAACTGACCGATGGAGGGGAAGAGTGGTTAACAGGTGTGGAATGAGGGGGCATCCTCATGTCAATTGCTTCCTTCCTCAAAAAGCTGCTGATCTTCATGGGATTAGCTGGTGTCAGTGTGGATTAGCAAAAGCAACTCTCCTCAGCAGGGGTCGTGAGAGACTTCCCCCTCTTTCTTCCTCCCTTGTGTTGCTGTTATGATGATGTTATTGTTATAGTGACATCCGTATTGTTATGATGAACTGCAAGAGTGTTGGCGGCTGTAGCTCAGAGGAACTGCTTTAAATCATTAATCATTGTTCGTGTGTTGTTTTCATCTATAAACTCATAAAACGGCTGCAGCTTGTTGGAAACAACTGATAATTGTTTACCAGTAGTCACTGGTTGTTTGTGTGTGTTTAGACGTTCTGGTGTGAAGACAACGAAGAGATCGCTACTGCTAATGCATTGCCATGTTGATGAATGATTGTCGAGTAGTCTAACATCATTTTTTGGGTTATTACAAGATGCAAGATTTGAGGCAAGTATTTGTACACATCATCGCCAGTGTCAGGCACCAGGGCATATGCATATGCACGGTTGTGTGTCCATATAAGGTTCTGGAGTGATTGTGTGTCTGTGGTGAATTAAGAGGTGATGGAAAAGGGATGCAAGGTCTGGATGGTTTGTCTGAGAATCACAGACTCGCTTGTCAACCGCTTCCAACTTTGCCATTTAGACAGTTTAACAATCCCTGCGTTAACCAGTTCAGTCCTTGTATGGATTTCTGTGTAACTGTCAGTTATCAATTGATCAGTCTCCCAAGGGATGATGTGCAGATGGATGTTGTTAGGTTAGAGGGAATGACTACAGCAACAGAGGAGACGACTGTTGGTTGTCTGAGAAAAGGGCAACAATAAATATCTGCCTTGGTTACCTAGTAAATAAATGAAAATGCTTTCTGTCTTTCTTAATGTCACATACTGGTGCAAGGCACTAGCAAGGTTTAGACCGCAACAGTGCAGAGATTTTACTTAATTAAAATGAAAGGTGTCATAGCCTGTTATATTAAAGTAGGTGCAGACGACTTCCTAATAATCGCACCACATCTCTGAGACGGCCTCATCCAACTAGAACAAATTATACATTTTGGTAGAAACAACTGAGGCATTCAGGCGCCTAACTGCCTACAATAAACTCCAGAAAAGTTAATTGTAGGCTCTTAAAACGGTCTCTACAAGCAGTTTATTTTTTGTTGCTGGTTTGATGAATGAATAAAACATTTTCAGCGCAAAGTTTTTAGACGCTGTAATTAAACAGACATAGCTTCCTTTTGCTCCCCTGGGAGCTTGTCATGTCTTTTATCCTGAAAGTTTCAAACCCTTCAATTCAGAATCATTACGTCTAATTGAGTTTGGATAATCATTTCAACGCATGATCTCGTCTTTCCCCTGAAACAAGAGTCCCTGTGCTTCAATTACTTACTCTTCATGCTCCGAGCTGTCAAGTGTGAATAATAAACATTGTATTTAACTTTTCAGATCTTAGGCATTCAGGCCTTAGTTGCTAAGAGACCAACTCTGCAAATGAAGAGAGAGATTGAGTGTCCCATTTTTCAGTTCTTATGATCAGCTCTTACAATCTCTCATTACCATTACAAAATAACAATGCAGAACACAAATTTTGATTCATGGCAGATCAATCAGGGTATCTTGGTATCTCCCTAGTTGACAGTCTGTCAAAGTATATATCTACATATACTGTACATACAACATTTTTTGATCTCGTTAACCAAATATTCGTGAAGTTTTTCATTTGAATTGTGTTTTGCTGACCTTTACAAATAGCAGTTTTCTTGTTTTGGCCTCTGTGGCCGTTTATTAACAAACTTTTCCACAGACAACTGACAAAACCACATCCCTCATGTTGCTGCCATCACCATGGCTACCCACAGCTCTTTAATGGAGTGAGTGACAGTGCATAACAACATTACAACAACAGAGTCCCATAACCTCATAATGTGCTGAACCCATGCCCAACAAGCTTTGGTGAATTATGTGAACACATCTCTTTTCCTGTGGGGCCTGGCGTGCCGCAGAAATGCCGGAGACTTGAGTTTGAGTTTGGACGGACTTTTCGGAAATGATGATGCTGTCACTCACATTCACCTCCTAATTAGGTCTTATCAGTCTGGACTACCAGCTATTAATGCAAAGCGTTGCTGACCTTTACTGTCAGTGACAGTTCCACCTCATTGTGGGTCCAAGCAAAGAAAAACCTGGTCTTACTTTTAGTCATTGCTGTTTCTTGTTCGTTGCCAGTAGGAAATCTGCTTCCTGTTTACATCGGCATGCACATGACTTGTGTCAGAACACTGACTTCTCTCTTACTGCAGCAACACCCCCTAATAAGTATAGGGGGACCATACTTAAAGAGATTACTTCTAATGGCTTCACTTATACAACATTGTCAAGATCAGGTGCACAATCAAACAAAAAAGTTGACACTTAATTCAATTTCCTAGTCTTTAAATCCAGACCATCTGTATAGCACAACAAAATGAAAGAAAAGCAGCCTCCATCAAAGCATTCTACCTAATTGAGGAGCTCATTAAGTGAACCTCTGTCATCATGGTGAATGATAGACATTTTCTGGCCCGTGGTTGAGTTTCTGCTTGTCTCTTCATTATGACCTGATGACAGACAAAGCTTTCTCTTTGTTTAGACCCTTCACTTGCTTAGAGGCTCTGTCAGCCTGTGGTATGCACATCCAGGAATATGAATGCAGTTATCTGTTTGACATGCTTATAGGATGGACTAGATGGCTTTTTTTAAACTGCTGGGTGTGGTGCTTGGATTAGCGTACTCTGATTTATGTGTCCCCTGAAGCAATGTTATATTGTGCAGGGTGCCACGTTTGTGTAGACCTCCTGCATGAAGGAGGGAAAAGGCAGAATGAGTGAGATGAGATAGGAAAGCACCACTCAGCACATTATATGACAACATCAGTTCTTGTCTGCTGAAAGAAATGTCTACACACTCTTATTCAAGACTGCGATGGTAATATTTATGCATAAACAGGTATAAACTGTTTGTCCCTAGCGTTTCCCACCGTGCACGTACACAAAAGTCACTCTAACTTGCTACAGAGTGACAGGCACACAGAGTAAAGAGAGCAAGGCAGGAGGACTGCTTTGCATGCCACATATGCAGTCAGAAATATGGTAAGATTGACAAGATTGATCAAAAACAACAGAACAGATCTACATGAAACTTGGTGGAAGAACGAGATGTGGGTCAAGGATGAACCCATTAGATCTTGATCAGTGGGCAGATCCTATATTGTTTTTTCCTTTTCTTTGACATTGTGAGATTGGGTGTTTTCTTTTGTTGGGCCTTAGCAGAGGTATGCACTCAAATTATTGCTAATCCGGTTTGTTGAGTGATGGTATTAAGTAACTTGAAGTCTGATGCTGATTTCTACTTAAGGTTTCTGAATAAAATAACTTGATTACCTACAAGTATCTCTTGGATTTCAAAGCTCTCATTAAGCTTTCTGTAGTCGAAGCTAAGTTTATCCTTTTGATAAGATAATCAACGCAAAATGTAAGAAGCTTTGTTTCCACAATCACTTTACAGCTGTAGAGGAACACGTGCCGCCAAAGTGTTCTTAAACCGAGACCTCTGTCTCAGAGTGTAGATTTCCTTTTTTTTAATTGACCTGATCTGCACGTGAGTCATGTGTAATGACATCCAGCTGGAGGAGGCTGCAGGGCAGTGCACAGTCTACAAGCACTTTTTTTTGTTCAGCCCAGTCGCCTTTCCGCTTTTCCCAGCAACCCTTTCACTGCCAGATGGATGGAGCTATTGAAAGGTTTTTTTTGAACTTTTTGTGTGGTCTTGGTAGCCTGACACTAGCACTGCTGTACCTGAGTGTGTGTGTGGGTGTGTGTGTGTGCAAGCTTTTATACTTGGCTGATGGGATGCCTTTGGTGCTCCAAACAACTGCACAAAAATGCATCCTAAACTCCTGTGCCATAAAATCCCCTGTTGTCTTCTGTTTAGTTCTCCTGGACTTTAGTGTTTGCCCTCCCCTAAAACATCCTGACAGCCCCTTTTCCTTACGGACTTGTCCCTAAAGATGTGACCCGGTGTCCTTTTCTGGATGCTAATGTGTGTCATTGTGCAGCTTGTTATGTGTGCATCTGGCTGAAGGAACAGCTGTTTGTCCTGGGTGGTTTTGGCGTGCGATTGTGCGGTCCAGGGTCAAACCCTGTGTCACATTGTTCTGAACCAGTGTACTCCTGTGGTGGCCTGGTGACAGCCGGGACAACCGGCTTGAAAGTGTGTTAATTGCACGGTTGTGGCCCAACGGAGGCAGCGGTAGAGTCAGCAAATGGAGAGAAGGATGGGTTTTGCTGCAGCTGCAACCCATGATCATGGTGATCTATAAATGGGCACAACTTTGTTTCAAGTCTAAATGGATAACAAAAAATATCCTTTGTGAACCATAACAAAGTCTAGTGCTTCTGAGTCAGCAAAAGACAGACAAACGCAAAATAATTGTCATAATTAAAGCTTATCATAAAATGTTGAACATTTGTGCTGTTTCCGTCAGTGCTAAAATAATCTAATCTAATTCTTTGTGTCTCTTTGTTTTATTTCTGTAGCGGAACCAGCAGACCTCTTGAAGATTTTAGATTTTCACAGTTTACCCGAGGGTGTTACAAAAACAACGGGTCTCTGCTCACATAGGAGGTCATCACAAGGCCCCGATGTGGCTTACAGAGTATCCAGAGATGCCCAGCTCAGCGCCCCGACCAAACAGCTGTATCCAGGTGAGTACGTGACACGGTACTAATACCTCCATCTCTTTTTGTCTGTCTTTTAAATAACATCAAGGATCCTCAATGCCATATTAATCTAATTTTCTATACTGCACCACAAGAGTGAAGGACTGCAAATGTTGTGGCTTTTCCAAGATCTTTAGCAGATCTTACTAGTTGTATCTGCCGTAGCCATCTGGTCAGCCTTATGATGTACTCTCATCTTGTCTGTTCCTAAACCCCCTTCTCCAGGTAGACAATTTATTAGCTCCTATAAGTTGATTATTTATGTCAACTGTACATTTATTTTATGGGATTTTGGGCATATACAATATGTCTAAATAATTCAGCCCTGTAAAGAAGTCAGAGATGTGCAGCACATCTGGACACTTAGTCAGTCCTTAGTCTCACACATTCAAATGTTCAAACTATAAAGATAATGCATTATGACTCCTCGCACAGCAGAAGCCTAAAGATTCCAGCCCTGTAATATTTGATTCTGGAGGAGGAGCTAGACAGTGGAAAAAGCAGTGAAAATAGGGGTGGTAGAGGGGCGGGAAGTCTGGGGTTCAACTTTCGCCCTTGTTCTATTGTGCTGACGTGGCTTTAGGCTGCTGCTCCATACTTTCCTCTGTCTCATCCCTCTGCTCGCTTTTCTCCCTCCTTCACTTTATTTTCCCTCAAGCGCCGTAATTTTCCCCTCTGTCATTTCTTCTAGACGGCTGCTGCTGCCTCACAGTGTACTTTTCTCTCTCTGTATCTCATCTAAACTGTCTGGTGAGACATGCTGAGCTCCTTTCACTGTACAGTTTTTTTTCTTCTTTCTCCAGTACAGAAATTCAAAACCATATTTCTGTGACAACCAATTTTAAAAATATAGATGGATCGGTTTCTCCGCAGCTCAAAGATACAAAAAGTCAAAAAAAGAGCAGCGATGTGGTCTAGAGGGAGAAAAGATAACCCTTCCTGTGAGCTAAGCCTCCACAAAGCTTAGATTGGATGACAGCCCCATTCATGGTCCTCTCAGACATTGCACTGGCCTTAGTGGACCTTTGATCCGTATCTTGGCTCTTTTTTGCAGCTTAAAGCGGAGCCACAGGGCTGCTGCGGCCTGCGTGCCCTATCATGCTCTCCAATCAAACAAATACTGCTCCACTTTGAAGCTCTATGTTAGCGGAGCCCTCTGTTTAGATACACATTCTGTAATTATGCACATGCTACTCCGGATCATCCAAAATAACAGTCTTCATAAAACAAACCAACTTTGGAGGAGTTCAGTACAGGCACCACACACTCTTTAGGTGCAAACAGAATAAGAAGCTGCCTGGAGCTCCAAGGCCCTAACAAGCCAGTGTAAGTGTCTGTGATGTGGTCCCCTCTCTCACCTCAACATTAAGAAAATGTACAGCTAATATATTCCAGAAGGCAGTGAAACGTGTGAGATCATTTTATCCATCTCTTTTTTCCTCCTTAAATTAAGTCTGCTACTGAATTCTTACTTTGGCCCAAAGCCTAGGAGGTAGTTCTCTCTCAATTATCAACCCAGCACTCTGTCTCCTGAAGCCACAATTAAAATATGACAAAACAAAGGTGTGTAAACTCATTCTGTTATGACTAACATTGGTTTTAAAAATAAAGATAAACCTGCAGTAGCTCTGATTGAGAACACACTGGCCCGTGACCCACTAACCACAGACAGTCTGTGATGATGTGTTGGAAAAGGAGCGAGTACAGACATGCAATCATTAAGCAAACATGTGGAAGAGATGATTCATGTGAAGCTACAGAGGCACTGAGAACAGAGGAGTCCTTTCTTACCTTTATTATGTGAATGAGAGCTGAAGAAATAAGGAAATGGGAGACGTAAGCCAGCTTCAATTTTTATAAAACACACTTCCAATCTTCTATCCTCCTTTATGTACTGTCTCTAAATGCAGATACGTCCACGAGAAACAGTATGTCAGTGCACAAATACAAATACAAATTTCCACAAATCTCTGGTTGTACAGGATCTCTGCATTATCTTAAAAGTAAAGTATAAAATGTAATAATCTTTAATCCTAAAAAGTGTTAAATACCCCTTAACAGTGTGTGCTATGTCTGAAATACATTTAGGTAGGTCTAAATAATGTAAACGTTCATTCAACACTACCATTGTGTTTTAAATTCTAAATTGATTCCCCTGGCATGCATAGTTTATAATGTCTCCTTGTGTTGTAGTATTTTCTGCATGATACAGATATTGGCACGCTGTAATAAAACTCAGAACCAACGTGCAACCTAAGAGTATTGATACCTACCGTCTCTGCCTGTAGTTTGCTAAAGAGATAAAGATAAAGAGGCGTATCAAGGGTTATTCTCCACAAAGCTACTTCACTTTCTCTTTATCTAATTATAGGAGGGTATAAGTAATTCTGGGACTCTGATTTCTTCATATCTGTCATTACTCGACATATATGATACATTTCATTCACTGTGGTCTGAAAAAGCCATTCAAATATCTCAAATTTAATTTTGTTGAGAAACCCTGCTGTAGCTCTCACAATATGAAGTCAATACAGAAGAGATTTCCTCCCCCGCTGCCTCTGGTGACGACAGCCTGCATCAGCACAAACAGCAAGGAAAGATTGATGCGCGTCTTCTCCCTGATTGGGGTTATAGCTGTCACCTGGCACGTGTACTGGTAATCAGGGCCGCTGTGGCTCGATGGCACGGGCCATGTGATTAGGGGCTTCTGCTGCAGCATGCGGTGAAATTCAAACGGCCAAGCTGAGCTCAAGAGCTGTAGAAGCAATCGAGACATGGCTCACGAATGACGCAGTCCGTTAACTTCCTAAAACCTCGGGTAAATATATTGATGTTATTTATTATGATAGGAAATATTTCCATGCCACATGTACAGTGAGTCCTGAAATTTTGGTTTGGTACTCATCATTTGAGATACTGTGGATGCAGAATATGCATCATGATATGACAGTAGAAGGAAAACATGATTGTTCTGATATCCAATAACCACCTATTTGGTAACTATTATGGTCATTTAAGCTGATTGAAATAATTATGTTGGTAGAGTAGTTTATCTTCTTGTCTCTTTAAAGTAAAAACAACTGTTGTCCACTGATCTGTATATGCATGTATACAGATTAAAGCCACGTTTAATGACATCAGTAAAATATAACATAATAACTTGTAATAAGTGTAACTCTCTCCCTCTTTCCAGAGTATCTAATGTGATGTGCTGTTATTCAGGCCTTTGATTTAAATCGATCTATCCTGAGTCCTTTTAAGCTCACCTGCATGAAAAACACATCCATCTTCCTCTCTGTCCTTTGTCCAAGTATCTCAATTTTTTTTGCATGCCAACAGAAAGGTACACTTTCCCACTGGAATGTTGCTTGTCTTAAACAGAAGGAGGGCTTTGGACACTGCGATGACTGAATGACCAATTACTATAGGACGCAGGACTTTCTACCTCATTTACCTGCTTGCACGCACACAGACATGGAAGATAATTCCCTTCACTCTCTCCCTGACTGATGTTTATTCAGGCAAATGTTGGGTTGATGAAGAAGAGTTAATGAGGTGTAAATGTCAGATGCCACCGGTGTGAAAATTGAGAGGGGTTGGTAGGACACTCTCGATCTCCTTTAATTTATATATTTCAAAAACTCAAATGCCTCACCATCGCGTCTGATTGTTCAACCTCAGAAAATAAACTGTATATCTAACTAGATGAATGTTTTATGGAGATACAAAGCAGCGCCTGTTAAGCGTATTTAATCTGAGGGAAAATGATGGATGTTGCCTCAGTCGTTAGGACTTGTTTTTTGTGTCTCTGACATCCCCAGACCCTTTTTAGTCTGATGCCAGTGTAAACGACCGGCCTCTCCATTCCCACACACACACACACACGCCAAATGAGGAATGAGTTATCTCTCATCTGGTGGCCTAAGTACCAGTGTGAGAGACACATTCCAGAGAAACCCGAGCTTTTCTGAATGACCCCCTCCTCCCCATCCCCAACCTTTCACTCTGTTACAAGGTCCAGAGGAGAGAGTGAGGAGGAATGGGACCACATATACTCTGATCTATTTTGATTTTGATTCTAAAACCACTACTTTAAATCTGAAAAAAGCCATTCTCCAGCCATTTAAAGATTATTCTTTTCATATGGACAAAGTAGTAGAATTCAAATTTAAATTAGGTTAAATAATAAATATATATATAGTGAGCATATTCTCATTCCTTTGCTCCCCCACCCTCTGTGCCGTTGAGTCCCATTTGCCCCTCAGTTGACTCTTGACCTCCACACAAACAGCCCGTCCTGAGCCAGCGCTGAGTCAATGCCTCTGCGACAGAACGTGACTCATGTGCAGCCGGATGTAGCGACAAATTCTCACTCATGGTTTCTCTTTTCTGAGATTCCCCACCTTTCTATTTTTACATCCAACAGTAACATTTCATATTCAAACTCCTCCATGTTTCTGAGCGCTTGTCTCTCCTCCCCTCTCCCTTTCACTGGCCCGCTGTCGAAGCATCTGTCAATTAGAAACAATGTTTTTCATATGATGCCAAGCTAAATTCCTGAGGGAGCACGCTGCCAAGGCATGTGCTCTCCGCATGATGTGATTTGGTGCCTGGCAATAATGAAGGGATGATGGAAAAGGCAGGAAGATAGGACAGGAAGGCAAACAGACGGCCAGATGCTGACAAGTGAAAGACAGCTAAAAGAAAAGAGAATAAGTAAATGTATAAGAGTGGCAAAATTATTTTTCTCTTCTTTTCCTTTCCCCTTTTTCCTTTTCCAATATCTCTTCCCAACCTCAGCTTTCCACACCGCAGTCCCTCTGAGTTGCCCTCCACATTTTCTGATTGGCCACCTAGTTGCTCCAATTTCACATTTTCCACCCCTACAGCAGAGTAAAAAGGAGGTTTAATGGCTGCACGAGGTGCTAGAAAACCACTGCAACCACAAACCCTGCCTCTCTTTTCCGGTCGTCTGGAAATCTGCTCTGTGCTCTCTGAACAGCAAGGGGCTGCTGCTGGAGTCCCAGTCGCTCCTTTGCTTATGTTTCACATAATCCAGATTGCGGCTACCTCATAACAATAGTGGTTTTGATATCGTCAAGATCTCCCCTTTCTAAAAGATGAGAATGTAGCATTTGCTTGTCTGACCTGGTCGTAAAGTCCCATCCTCTCTCTGGGGTCCTGAACGCCCCTTGAAGAGAGTCTGTCTGGCAGATGTGCCAGACACTTGAGCAAAATGGAGGAAGTAGTTGAGGCTCCACCAAGCAAATGGAGGAAAAACATGTCTTTTTTATGTCTGTTCCTGTACCTTTTATGTGTTTAAATACCACATAATTATTTCCATTTCCACTAATGTCTTTATTTCTCTTTCTCCTGTAAAAAAATCAATCATATTTCCTCTTTTTCTTCGTCAGCCTCTGTTAGATCGATCAGCTGAGGGGAGGGGTTTCAAGGATACTTCGACAAAGTCTCTCTGGATCACATGCTTTTGTCATTATGCTTCTCATCCTGTGCTGTGTTGGAAACGCTCCCACTTTGCATTTCTGCTTCAAACTTTTGTATTTTTTTTTCCCTTTCTTCGGCCTTTATCCATTTCAGATTAATCCTCTCATGTTACAGTCTCCGCACTTACCAAATAGTTTCCTTTCGGAGCTCAAAGCCATCACAGTTATTCCTTTGTTTATTTAGCAGCTCTTTCGATTAGAAGTAGCAATAATAACTTTTATAGTTGCTCTTGACACTGAAGAGCGTACTCTGTCTCTTTAAACAATTACATGATTATGACATCCTGAACAAATAGTCTAGGCCTAGAAGTAGTTCATTCCTTTTATGATGATGAAAAACTACTAATATGTCTCCAAAACATCTGTCTCTCTGTCCAACCCACCATCCATCCTGCCAGGTGATGTGTTCCCAGAGGACTTTTCCATCTTGGCCACGGTGAAGCCCAGGAAGGGCAGCCAGTCCTTCCTGTTGTCTGTGTACAACGAGCAAGGCATCCAGCAGCTCGGACTGGAAGTGGGACGCTCCCCAGTGTTCCTGTACGAGGACCACACAGGCAAACCCAGCCCCGAGGACTACCCCCTCTTCAGAGGAGTCAATCTAGCTGATGGAAAGTAGGTTCACCAGTCGATGAACATGCATGAAAGCGTGTCAGGCTGTTTTTTTTCTTTTGCATCTTCACCCTGTAATCAGAGTCCAAGTGGATGTGTCAGGCTTTAATGAAGTGATCTGTTGTGTCTCTAGATGGTTTAGCGTGTTGACACTAAACCCCATAATGCAGCACCTGAACCAGGTGTACCTCCAATTGATATTCATGCAACATGTAACCTCTATTAGATGTTCTACATTGGATCCCTTACACTTCATGTAGATTGCAGTATCCTCAAATGTGTATCTAGTGCAGAACCCAATTCATGTCAACAAAAAGAGTTCTAAGATTCTTTTACTCCAGAAAACAAAATGGGATGTATTTAAATTTGAAGCCAAACACAAAAGTGGGCTTCAGCCTGTTAGTGGTGTGTCGGTGGACAGCATGTAACCCAGTAAGCATGTGAATTAACTCCTCCTCCCTTTCTAGGTGGCATCGAGTGGCCATCAGTGTGCACAAGCAGACCATCACTCTCATTCTGGACTGTAAAAAGAAGACCACCCAGAAGCTGCTCCGTAGCCCCAACCCCATCATCGATACCAAAGGAATTATAGTGTTTGGAACTAGAATACTTGATGAGGAAGTCTTCGAGGTAGGCATTGTACTCTTTAACTACATGTTGGTATTGGTACTTGATGCATTCAACCACCAGGCTATTAAAGATCGGACACGTAATTTACTCACACTTGTTGCTGGAGAAGAAACCTGCAACCTCAGAAAAGAACTATGTGGACTGACAAGGTTTTTGTTCTTCACTCAACTCAGAGTAGAACAGTCGCATACAAGCTAACAAGCTCAAGCAGCAAGAAAGCTGCTGACAGGGTTATCAATGTCTGAGCATGATGTGTATTAAATTACATCAGATTGTTTGGCTTACTTGCGAAACCTCAATGGTAACAGCAGGTCGGCTTCTGTCCTGCATCCTTCTGCCTCTTTTATCTCCAGCCAGCAAATTAAATATTTACTCTTGTTCAGTTTCTTACTTTGTCACCTTCACTTATGCTCTACTTTGATTCCTCCGACAACGTCAACTTTGGTTTCTTCAGTGGCTCTGCCATGACGTCCACACTAAGAATGGCGAGCTAGTTGTCCCTCATTGCAAACTGCCAGCTCCGGCTCTGGTTTTTAGTGTGCAACGTAAGCAGTAAAGCTGGTTGTAATGTTCCAGCATGGTACACCAGAGTTCAATGGTGCACTTCCAGGTGTCCAGGGGGCGCTGTGGCAGTGACAGTCAGGCCTTTGATTTCTCCCAATTATAAGTTTATGTGCCAGCAGAAGGATTTTGAAGCTATAATTTTAAAGTTTAAAAACTCCCTCGTGTTGCTTGAAGGACTATTTGTGTGCTTGCTTAGAGGGATTTTTGCTAAGTTTACACTAGTTTCCCACTCATCAGTGTCCATTTGATTCCATGTAAAATTGATGGTGCCAAAGTAGGATGAGTGAACAGATTTATAGATTTGATAACTGATGCATTTTTGCATTTCCCATTTCATACTATTTACAAGGCCGTTCTAAACAAGTCCACACAGACCAATTTGACTTTGACTTGAAGTCCTAAAACAAATAACATGAAAGTAAATGCGATTCTTCGTTAAAGCAAAGTACACACTCATATGACTGTGGTGCAAACGATGGTCGTCCAATCCCCATTCTGTGTGTCATGGTGCACAGAATACGGATTGTGGTGGGGCCCACATCCTCCATAGAAGTGTGGATTTAGCTTTTGGAGCCCCCAACATCTAATTCACCCGACCTCTGCCACCCACTCGTACACACCCACTCAAGATTGCAAATCATATTTAATTTAAAGTGCCAGATATTCCACATTTTCCACATAAGAACTTAATGTCCTGGAATTCTATTCCCTTTCCATCTGTGCTGCATTTGCAGCTCAACCTTGCATCTGTTGTTGATGCTGTTTGAAAAGTTCTGCCTCATTGTGGCTCCTAAGCAGCTACAACTACTCAAACTGTTGTATTTCTTTTATTGTTTGTGGTGTCTGGATTCCTGCATGGTCTGAATGGGCATGGGCAACATTTGTGTTTACAGAACTTTTTAAGAAGCAATGGCAGGTTCTGATCGTTAGACTGTGGGGGTTTCGTCTTCCTTTCTACTATTTTTATGTGTATAAAAGCTTTGTGGCAGGAGATGAAGCATTAATCATAATCTGACCAGTGACAGTACAGGAAGCCTACACCTGATCTGCATCATAATATAAAATATGGTTTGCTTTTACTTAGTGTGAAGAATCAGAGTTTGTGTGGATAATGCCTATAACGAGCCCTTGTGTGTATATTTGTTGCTCTTTAACATCACACACACACACGCACACACGTACAAAAATGCTCACAGAGAGGCACAAGGCACAAGGAATACTGTTGTCTTTGTCCCGTCAGAGTTATGCTTGTTTAAAAGGGGATTAGTCTGTGAGGCTGAGGCCCTCAATAATAATTAGTAACAGAGGCTGACTGATGTGACTGATGCTGAGCCAGCTGACCTTTGACCTCACTGCTGCTCAACGAGAACAGACAAAAAGAAAGAAACATGACATCATCCCCTGTACAGTCCCTTCGTGCTCTGCCAAGCTATAGGGGACATGGATACAAGATGATAGACTACGACGAAAACTTTCCCTCATTCTTAACCATTAATGACAGACTCACAACTAAATCCAGATTTTTATATTGAAAAAAAGACATATCTCAGTATGTGCGATACTGTTTGTGCATAAGTGCCAAGTGTCAGATGTGGTTCTCGAGTGAAGAAACGAGGGGAGTTTTTTTTAATTACTCAGATTATGTTCAAATTTTGTTTTGAAAATGTTGCTTAACCATTTGATAACGTTTCCACAGTTTTGCTTCATGCCCATTATTGCGTATCGTTTATGGACTTTGCACATTTAAGTTGATTGCATTATTATCAATATATCTTTAGATACATACAAATACATTATTGTATATAAATGTAATAATGAACTCTTGCATATCTTGCATTCACTATCAACAATGTAGTTTGTCCGATTCCAATGCAAAAAAAAAAGATTTGATGGAGGCAAATTCCAGACTGAAAAATACCAAAGGGGAGGAGCTTTACAACACAGGAGATCACGGAGGTTGCCTTAGGAATGACTACACTTCCGAATGACTTGCATATGGAGCTATGTGGGAAACGAGGCGTTAGGCATAAATCCAGATGTTTTTGATGTGTGTGCTATAGCTATTATTTCCTCTACATCTATGGATGTGACTGCTTTTATCCAGCACAGCTCTACTTTTTGCTCCAATGTTATTGCTGCCCAGAGTAAACTGATAAAGGTTAAGGCGACACAGGAACACTTTAAATCATACAGAGCGATCGGAGCCGCGGTAACAGTCCAGTGGTTACTGTGGGAACAGACGGATATTTTGTGAGGGATGTTTAAAGCCCTCCTGCTGTGTGTCTGCCAGTTGGGAGACAGGACAGGCTCCAGTGAATGCTCAAAATGGAAAATATGCCACATAGTTTCCAAATTATGCTCACCCTGCACTCCTCTCACTCTCTCCTGCCCTCACTCCCTTCTCCCCTCTGTAGTTTAGTCGGATCCCATGTTGACTTTTGCCAGAGTCAGTTACCACCAAGCGGTGGTGAGCATGAAAACACACACACACACATGCACACACACACAAAAGATTTGATTTCACCAGCAGGCCAATTAGTTAAGTTGACTTGAGAGCCTGTAGTTTCCACTCAGTCTCAGAATGCAAAAAAGAAGAAATAATAAGACAAGTGAAAAAAACTAAAGATTTTCGGACTATCCATTTGAGAGCGCTGTTTGTGATGGGGCTTATTTGATCTCATGAAACTTCTAATAGTAGTTGTCTTGCAGGTCTTAAGCCAGAAAATTCACAAAGGATTTTCTGTAAAAAGGACTAAACATGAATAGTCAAATGCAGAGATAAAATAATGTGACTTTACATCTATGAATTGGAGTAAAAGTAAAGTTTCGTCTGCTTGTATAGAAGCCTGGGTCTCTTCTTTCCATACAACAGTCAAGAGAGACGTATACTTACTGTATGCTAAGGGTGGTTTGTGGTTTGGTTTCTGACATGGATTTTGTGGTCACAGAGAGAGCATCTGCCCTCTAACTACCATAATGTTATTTTTTTGTCTTAGCGGTTTGCAAAAGGGTAGTGTGGCTCGTGCCAGTGAAGATCATAAATGTAATCAGAGCCGTGATTATGGGAGAAGATGGGTTATTTACCTGGTAATCACTGCCTTCATGTTGCAATGAGATCGCAATTACTCCTTTCTAATGGCTAATGTCCCTAAAATCACACCTCAGACTTTAAGCAGTGTTTTTACCCTTCATGAATGTATATAGCATGTGGGTATGTTTTTGTGTTGTTCAGAAAGTTGGTGCCTCTTTGACATTGTCCATCTGCAGAACGTGTCCCCCCGATTTCTCTGTTTTCCTGGAGAGTGTGCCAAGAAAAACTCAGAGAGAATTTAAAGCCTATCCCTCAGTTTTAAGTGCAGCCCAGTGAAACAAATGGCTGCAGTTGGTCTGAACACAAACACAGACGGATGAACCACTTGGCCAAACTCAGAGCTAATCTGGGAGGGTGACCTCCTCCAGTGAACCTGAGCGGCCGAAGTGGAGCCATGCGAACACAGCAGTTCTTGTCTGGATCTCCATTGTCTCAGAGGTCATCCAGTTTTAATGTGTGTGATCTTTTAGTGCGTTTTTGTGAAACACATACATTTTGCATATTAGAGAGCTGGAGGATCAGAAAAAAGGTTTTTGTGTCGAGAAAACAAGAGGTTGTGGTTTGTGTAGCCAAAACCTTTGGGCCATGCTCTGGAAATTATGAGGAGATCTTTTCCCACTGATGTCAGACTTGGAACGGCACACATGCCACGTGACATCATCCAGAGGTTTCCTTGGTAGCCGCTGATAGGCCGTCCCGGGCCTGCAGCAACTCAGGGACGAGGGGGCGTCTGTGTGTCAGGGTGAGTGGGTGAGGATATAAAATAGCAGGAGGACAAATAAGGTTAGACGTAGGTAAATAAAGAATTAGAGATGGAATTAGGGGTGGAGTAAAGGCACTGTGATACAAGTACGATTTGGGACTGAGGCAGTTAATGGGGCAGGGATGATGTAGGGCTCCCATGTTGCAACCACAGCCAGGAAAAAGTAGTAAAATCACACAACACGTGAGCTTGATACTTGTTAAGAGCTGTGATGTTGTGATTGCATGATGAGTTTAACACATCCTGTTTTTTTCTTGTTTTTCCTGCCTCCCGTTATTTACATGTTCACATGTTTCAGTCATATAAGGTAAAGATGTATTTACCTCAGGAGTTATTCCTGATTTATGAGTTGACAGTTGTCAAGAAGGATGAGCTGCAGAGAAACCTGACACCAGGAGTTCCATTTGGGCAGAACATTTTAATAATTTAAGCTCATTTTGGCTTAAGTCACAGAGGTAGTTGTAGAAACAGTTTTGCTTATGTTGCCAGGCCGTAACCGGGCATCTGTTTTATTGTTATTAGCTATATTCAGTAACTTTAGCTCAGCACAACATTTTTCACAAGTTCCTGACTCTTTAATTCTTGTTTCTGATTGTCAGAATTGTCCTTCTCTCATGAGGCCCAACACTTGTGCCCTGCACAAATATGAAAGACGAGTTTCCACAACAAAATATATCATGGTTGATGTGCTCTAAACTTGACAGTTCCAAATAAACATGGAAATACACCTGAGGATGCACCACTACAACCACATATACATTGTGACCAGAAATTGTTTCATGACTCCATGAAACGTTACTGAAGAAATGCTTGGAATTCATACTGCAAATGAAGGTTATTTGTTTGTTGTTAAGATTACACAAAAACAGCTCAATGGATTTTTACGGGAAGGATGGTGGAAGGATGTGTTTTGGTCGAGGAAAGAATACATACAATTTTGATGTGGAGGGAGATGGATCCAGGATTTATTTTTGCAAGATGTGGTGTTTTTCCATCATTTTCACTGTTTTCCCAGGGGATAATTCATCAGGTATATTTATGGAACTGATATCTATGAGTGTGTGCACTTAGGCGCAGCTTGAATTTAAGGGGGCTGTTTTGCCTTGGCAGAGCACCATTGAGTGCCATAGTTTCCCTGCAGTGTTTGTATGATTTTCAGTCAGACTTGATTTTTCACACAGATAAAAACAGGTCATGGGGGAAGCGATGCATCTGACATTAATTTAAGAGGCATTCAGACCCCTACAATCAGTCCCATCTGGAAAATATACAGTGATCCAAATGTTTCTGGATGCATACCTTTTTAAAGAATTGGTCGTTATTGATAATGGGTTATTACAGATCTTTGGCCATATTAAATGTATTATCTTGTCTTATTGTACATCATGTGCCACTGTCAAAGCACATATCTATACATTTCAGGCTGCGCAATGACACAGACTCCAGTAGCCTCAGGGAAGATGGAGTTTCCACCATGGATAATTAAGAGAATTTCCCTAACTCATGTCAGATGTTTGTCTTTCACCCCCTTTATTCCCTCCGTTCCCCCTTTACCGCGTCAGCAAGCCTTGAAAGTGTACCCTCAGCACTTCAGCGAACGGCCAAGCCAAACACTCATGAGACTACGTCTGCTAGGTGAGGCGAGCCGCTCCGGTTTCCACCACCCCAAGGAGGACGGGAAATGGGAATATGGCCGCCCGTGGCCCTTGGAGGTGTGGGATTAAAATCTTACACAGATGGGAGTGCGATGGGGGGAGGGCAGGGAGAGAGGAGACCTAGAGGGGGATCCAAATGCAGGGAAAGCATCAAAGATGTGAGGGGTTGGTTAAGGTGCTGTGTAGTGGATAAGTGGGGTGGCAGACGGGCCTGTTGCTCTTGGCAGCTGCTCTGAGCGTTGGGGTTGCACAACAGTCTAGAGGGGAAAGTGCATGTGGGTGCAAATGTACCTGATGTCTGGTAAAGGTAATTATATATTTGTTGGAAGTGCAATTCCCCTGTTGGTGTGTTGCTTGTTTGTACTCAAACAGCTATGTCCACAATGTGCAACTATTTTGTGGATGCAGATTTGTGTGATGGTGCTAATTTATGGCCCCTGTGCAGTGAGCTGACCTCTGCAGTGTGTGTTTCTGTGGTCAGGCACTGGGACTGCAAGTGTTGCCGGTGTGGGCTGGCAGTGGGACCGAGACCTGGCTCAGAGCTCATGGGTGACTGTGTAAATATGCTGTGAGAAGTAGTTCACCTTAAAAACGCAGCCAGAGCTCGGACCTCCCAGAGTGTTTTCCTGCCCTGTGGGACCCTCCCAGACCCATTTTCCCTCTGCTGACACCTGGTGAAATGATAAAAAAACTCGAAGACTTGAATTTTCCTTCTTTAAGCCGCTGTCTCTTTTTATTGTGTGAGGTGCAGGTTAACAGAACCTGTGTGAGCTGACCCTGGTGATATGTAGGAAAAAACAAGTATTGGTTTGTGCGGTTTGCTTTATGTTATGCTGCTCCGAGCCAGGAAAGTGCAAATTTGACAGCACCTCCAGAGCTTAGTCTAATCAAAAAGGCCTTTGTTGGTCTCCTTTTACTTCATACTTGAAATATGTTCGTGCATGAGAAGAGAGAGGAAGACAAAGACGAAGTGTGTGTGTAGTTCATTTCGTTTTAGCAACATTTAAGGCCAATCATGTTGCGATGACCTTTGAAAATGCACCAATATTTGCTGCTCATGTATCATATATTTCTATTCACAAGAGGGACGATGAACTCATTCCACTCTTCTTGATTGTGGGTCAGGTTCAGATGGAGACAGATGTTTGCCTCTGTGCTCACTGGAGCACTCTCCTGCCCCCATTTGGACACAACCAGAACATCCAGCAGGGATTGATATGTGGGGGGGCTAAACAGGGCGAGGCTCAGCGATGAAATCCTAAAAAAAGATGATGTGACATTTCGTTCTGTGGAATATTGAAACGGTAGATTGTTATTGATCAGAATCTTGTTGTTCTGCTTCCGTAATCTTGTTGCAAGTTGCAACCGCCTTTCTTTGTATTTCACATGAATGTGATGTGGAGTGAGGTCTTCCATTGCTGAGAGCCACAGGCAAATGGCATTTCAGCCGGAGCTCGACATGAGAGCACTGGCCAGAAACAGAACCGTATTTCAGCAGAGTCCAGGGAGATGCTGACAGCCGCAGCCGTGTTATTGTCTGAAAATTCTGCCTTAAGCACCACTCTGATGTGCCACATGACGCTGCGGAGTGAAAAATGTCACTGTCCCTTCTCAAAGAGGAGAGCTGATTGCTTGTCTTTTATGGTTCCCCCCTGGGGTTTTGATGTGATTCTATAATTCCAGGGTTTTTTCTTGCCTTTGCTGTGCTGTGTTTGGGTGTGGGTTTGGTGGTGCTTATGTCTGCATATGGGGCTGCATGTTAAGGCTAGTATATTTTAGTCCGCTTTTGTTTTGCACACTAGCTTCCATTTGTGAATAATCTATAATTTCTTGTTTTTTTTAGAACAAGTGATGTGTTCACCCTTATCACATGCTGAATCCTTGACTTTGAATTTACAGTAGTTGCAGTGTGGTCCCCTATATCAAAATATAAAGAAGTAGCTCCCATATTCTGTAAGGGAGTGAATATCTCATGCTTTTATTGTGCTGCTGCACCGTGTTGACCATTGAGCGCCAGAAGACTAAATACATAATGATAAATGAATACATTAGTATGCAGTGGGATACAGTATGGGGATATTTACTGTTTCCCTAAAACAGCAGCTTATATAACATTTTGGCACCATAGTCCGTCTAGCTAAGTGCGGTGAAAGGAGCAGCTCTGGCGCGAAGGGAGTATGTCAGAAGCAGCTTTAGCGGTTGTCGGGGTGGATCAAGACTTTGACAATAGTTTCAAGTGTAGAAGCTTTCATGGGAACAAATAGCACATTTGTAGATTGTGTCTTTTATATCATATGTGTGAAGATGGAGGATAGAAAGGAAAAACAGATATCGGCTATGATGTAGAAATTTTGCATTTTCGCATACACTGTAGATTGCATTGAAAGTCTATAGGGTAGAGTGAAGTGAGAACACTTTGCGTTCATCCTGCCTGGTTTATCTGCAATGAAGATTTTACTGTCAAGTTTGAATGATTTAAGTGTTGCGTTTCACCTACAGACAGAGACGTTTTTGGAATTAGTAGATAGATAATTTTTTTAATTATCTGTGTAAACCTTTGGCTGAGAAATAAGGGGGTACCATTGATTTTACAAGTTACCGTGAGTACCACACATCCTGTGAAAAGACCATACATTTTACAACAGAAAGTCTGTGTGTGGAGGTTGATAGCATTAGCATTTAACTTGCAGGGAAGCTCTAATGAAGAGACGCTAATAAATGACATTAAGGGAGATTTAGGACCCCATGTTCTTAGAGATTAACCCACGCTAATTGAAAAACTGCAGATATCTGCTGCATCGATTTTGACCAGTGCAATCTTGTTTTGTGTCAGTCTGAACTTGGTTTTGTGCAGTGTTCAGTTCTTTTTCTCGTCCAGAACTTATAGCAAAACACTTCAGCACATTCTGTCCAGCATTTTCTCATCCTTTTCCCCTTCTCATATACCTTCAGCCAAAGCCATCAGCTTTTCCATCATCAATATGACCCATATAACGCAACACTTTTTTCTTTTTGGGGCATCCGCATCTCTCTTTCCTTCTCTGAACTCATGTCACACATCATTAAACACGTTCTTCCACACTGCTCCCAGTGTTGCAGGGATGTTCTCATTAATTCTTAGGTGTATGATTAATTATCTCATCTTGGTGAAATTAGGATCAAACCGCTTGTGGTCAGGATCCGCGCTGACATTCCCCCGGCTGCTGTGGGAGATGAAGAAAAAAAAAATGAGAGCATGGGGGGAAAAATAAAAGCAGAAGAATGGCATGTGAATGAGGAAACATTCACAGTGCTCCAGACGGCTGTTTTGTCGTACTCAGGGCCTACTCCTTATTCAATGTGACCTCAACAGTGCACGCCCATCGTCCCCTTTTGGTGCAGCTGTGACACACAGTCTCGCCAGGATGAGGAGGACAGACTGTTGAAAATTATACCAAGTCTCCCTCATGCATTGCGACTTTTGGACAAATGGCTCAGAGGTATCCATTAGAATGTTTCCTGGGAGCTCAGGAGTTCATAACTGGGGTAGGTGGGTAATGGCCACTCCAGCCCTTTGGTCTTGGAGGAAGTAGTGGGATTTGTTTTCTTGCATCCACCATAAAACCCCACTGATGGTATAAGCCAAGGACGGAGCAGGACACATTATCTTGTGAAGTGTTTTTCAATGTTATTTTTAATCTCTTTTTTTAAGAATGACTTCTGTGTGGTTACGTTCAAGCGCAGCCCCGGGATTGGTTGCTATTTAGTGAACTGTCACTAGTTACACCACAAATGCAATCAATTTTCAGTTTGTCAAAAAAAGCAAGAGTCATCCATGGAGAATTTCAGCTGGAAAGACATGTTGAGCGATTTCAGACTTTTGGCAATTGCTGATAATGAAAAACACTGCATGCTCTGCGGCAGGCTGTTCCCAGAGTTACACTGCTTCATGATTCTCCCACCCCCACACCCCCCTGAACGTATAATCATTTCAGCTTAGTTGAACCTGTGTTTGATCAATGTGGAACGACAGCACTGCATTTTGGAAGTGTGATCAGTACATAGTTGGATAGATACAATACAGCGTTTTTGGTGCCATGAGTATTCTGTTCAGAAAACATGTGGCAAACACACACACACACACACACACCCAGCTCCCCATGTTGCCCGGGGATCCTTCTGAACCCTTTTCTCTTTTTCTCTCTTGTTCTTTTCAGTCGACCTCCTCTTTTCTGTATCTTTCTTTAAACCTCTCACCTCTGCTTCTGTTCTTCCTCCCCCCTTGCACTACCATTCAGTGTATGCACAGATACACATACACACACACACACACACACACACACACACATGTTTAAGTCACATCTCTCAGGTCAGATATCTGTATCTGCAGGTCTGCTCATGTTCTCCGTGTCACTCGAGCTAAGTTTATCCATTCATCTCACACAATCAGCTTGAGGGTGGAATCACTCATGTTCTATTCAGATCTCCAGCTGGGCTTATGCGTTCTGTTTAAACTCATTCATCTTGTTAAAGATCTACTCAGAGTTTGTGTGTGTTTTACTGTTTGAACTAGCTACATTAAGTCAGTTATTCCATGTTCTTCTTGTCTCACTCCTGGACCTTGGACAAAGTTCTTCGTCATGCAGTCACCCTGAGATTCCCCCTGCCTCGACCTACTTTCGGGCCTGTTCTGGATGCGATAATGCTGCAGGCAGATGTTCTCCCTCATATTTATTTGCTTTCATTTTTTTCTCACCCCCCTCCTCCACTAATGACTGTTTGCTTGTTTATTTACATGCATGACTTGTAACTGTGCCCAGCAAGTCTCTTGACTTCCTGTTTTTGATTTCCAGGGAGACATCCAGCAACTGATGATTGTAGCAGACCATCGTGCTGCCTATGACTACTGTGAGCACTACAGCCCCGACTGCGAAGTGCCAGTGCCCGATCAGCCTCAGGCCCAGGACCCCAACACAGATGATGATGTGAGTAACATCAACTTTCTCATCTTCAGTTTAACTTCTATATGCTCAAAACTTACAGTGCAGCTTTGTACACACAATGCAGACATGCATAGGGCTCAACAGTGTGGTTCCAGAAGGAAAAATCCCATTCATTTTCTGAATAGAGACTTTGATTATTAACCATGATATTTTTACTATCCGAGGTAGAATTACTGCACTATATGAAACTCTACATACAAACATAGATGATTCAAACTACAATATTTTACAACACTATATAAACAACCATGTTAAATTTTAAGAAGTGGAAGTCATCGGAAAGGGATGATTCCCAGTGGCTTATGGGATACATAGTTCCTTCACTCTTAAAAATAATTAGGTACACAGACTTGTACCTTTGATTTCGAGCTTAATCTGAACCCTAACCCTATCGGAAAAAAAGGCAAATGTTTAAAGGTCATGATTCATTGCGTAGCTGGTTGGCCTGGTTCTAGTTTTAGACTTGAAACTGTTTTCTGAAATCTCGATGGAAAATGTATTTGAAGGAACCAGAGAAGTTATAAAAGTGGGCGGTCACTGTTATGCTCTTCAATTAGATGTAGTTCTGGTGTATATTTGCATATAGCAAAATGCAGTACATTGTAGAAACAAAAAAAAAGAAATCGCATATGCTCTCATGGCTGACCTTGCTCTATAATTGTCTCTAATGCTCAGATCTCTGCTAGAGTAAAGAACTGAGTGGAAAGAACAGTGCTACCAGGCTTTGCATTCACTTAATAATGTTCTGGAATGATGAGGGTGCCTGCCGAAGCCTGCACCGCGCTGTTTTCCACATTAAATACCAGAACACTGTGTGCATGCTAATTAAAGGCGTGTCAGAGAAGTGTTACAAGATGGACAGGAAGCTCTTCCTCTTTACCTTTTTCCTTTTGTGCAGGGGCCTGTCAATATGCCTGCAAGCTACACAAAAACAAACCTTTTTTTTCTAAAGATGGGTGACATATTCGTTTAAGAAAAAAAATTGCTGTGGAAAAGTAATTTGTCATTCAGTCGTAACATGTTGCAACAGGGAGATACAGCATGAGGTTTCAGCATGTGTAAGGCATTCCTGTGTGCTACTGATCAATGGCCTGCCGGGCGCACATGCAGCAGCCAGCTGTGGATTATATTTAAAAAGTCATATTTATAATAATTGATACTGATTCTTTCTCCCTCAGTCTCTTTGTCTCAACCCCACTGTAATATGTCTCTCCTTTAGAAAACAGAGGAGGACCACTATTATTATGAATACCCTTACTATGAGGACGTGGATGGCAAGCCTTATGAATCAGTCGGCAACACTGAAGTCAAGGTAGTCTACCGATGCATGTTTTGACCCAGATGGATTTCTCTATTTTAAATGCACCAAAAGTAGCTGACAAGAATATGGCCCACAGGTGAAAGAAACAGATGGAGACACAGTGGAGACCACAGTGGAGGAGGTTCTGAGGGGTGGCACTGGTGGTGGCATCGACCGCAATGTCCTGACCGCCATCTCCACAAGTTCATCCTCTGGCTCGTCCACCGGCTCATCCACCGGCTCGTCCACCGGCTCGTCCTCCAGCTCGTCCAGCTCGTCCAGCACTGCTGCCGGGGGAGGGGACGCCTATGGAGTTGACAACAGCCCTTACGACAGCTATGACAACTATGACGGCTACGATTCCTACTACGACGAGTCCACAGCAGCACCGGATGGTGACAAGACCCGACGTGTCACAATCTCCAGCGTCGGAACCGGGGGTGATCTGGATCTGGGTGCAGCGGGGAAGATCGACTTGGGCACAGGCGGTGCAATCGAAAGGAGCGTGAGCACCAGGGGATCGGGAGGCACAGCGACCATCATCAATCGAACCTCAGTAAGTTCACCTTAATGACAGTTGCTTCTTGATGGTGTGACCAGTAAGGTTAATAAATGTATTGTTGTACTTTATTGTGTCCTGTATGCAAGGTCTACCTGCACATATGTTCATGTGTGAGATATTTAATCGGAGGCCCTTCATTCTGGAAGCAATGCCAGTGTATTTGAAAATCTCACATATCATTTCTTATTAAGTCAATCAACAGAATGATCTGCAACCATTTTAAAAAATGTTTTTGATGTGTATCCTTTTTTTCCATTTATCCTGTAATATTATTGTGTCTCTACAATTATATCTTTGTTTTTATAGGTGGGAACAACCTACGATGACTATGGCGAGGGATATGAATATAATGTGGACGACCATTACAGCACTGGTGGAGGTGGCAGCAGCAGCAGCAGTACAGTGCTCATCGATGGCGGTGGAAGCAGCAGCAGCAGCACTGTAAATGTCGGCGGTGGAGGAGGCGGAAGCAGCAGCAGCAGCAGCACTGTAAATGTCGGCGGTGGAGGAGGAGGAAGCAGCAGCAGCAGCAGCAGCAGCACTGTACAAGTCGGTGGCGGAGCTGGTGGTGGTGGTGGTAGCAGCAGCAGCAGCAGCAGCTCCACCATCAACATTGGAGGTGGCTCTGCTGGAGGAAGCTCTGTCTCTGTAGGAGGATCTTCTGCTGCTGGAGGTGGATCGGCCAGCGCGGGCACTGGAGCTGGGGGGTCCATCGCCACCGGAATAGACCTTGGCGTGGAGGGTGATGGCGACTACACCGACCTGGATGGGTTCAAGGAGGAGCACATCACCGACTATAGCGATTTAGAAAACTATAACGACTATGACGAGCTGGATTACGACAAAGAGCGCAAGCCACTGCCTGCTGAGACCGATGAGTATTATGGACAGGTGAACATTTCATGGGAGGACAAGATCTTGAAGATGAGGAGGATTGCATGATGATAGAGGAGGGGGCTCTGATCATGTGTGTGTGTCTGTGTTTGGTGTGCAGGTCGACGGAGCTCGTGGCGAGAAGGGACAGAAGGGAGAGCCTGCTGTTATTGAGCCTGTGAGTAGTCACTGTTTGAACAACATAGTTGGGCAGCAGATGTAGGCTGCATATGGGCGTATGTTTATATCTACAAATACATATGTGTGATCCACATCTAAACACAACCCACCCCTCACTTCTGAATCCCGAGGCCCATCACACTCATTCAAGAACTTTCCCATAAGTGTCTATGGGCAAGGCCTGGTCATCGGGACAACAGCATAAACATCTCAAGAATGGCCATGCAAGGATTGTCAATAATCTTTAAACACAGAGTGGGTAGTGTGTAAACAGAAGAAGTACAAGCAGAACAAAAGCTTTTTTTCCCTTCCTCTCTTAAGCTTTGTTTAAATACAAAACAGGTGGAAAACATCCAACCCTCATTCTCACATACAGGTGACATTGTGAACATGAGGACGCCTCTTTTTTGTGTGTTGGCAAACGTGCATCAGACGTGGGAGGAATTTACATCTCCATGCACAGCTACAGTATATACACAGCTACAGCTGTTTCACTTCAAACAACTGTCACCGAGCTCCACGGAGTTTACAAGCCTCAGTGAGTGAGTGTCTTTGTGTTTATACGTGAGAGCAGGACGGAGGGCCTGCTTCGAGTCTATATCCTCGATGTCTGTTTGCTTATGTGTGTGTGAGACTGTGTTTGAGGACACCAACAACTCTGAGTTCACATCACCACCCAGTGTCTCTCGTCTCATGCAACCTCCCTTGAGGTTTAGCCCATTTTCCCAGCACACAAACTGCAGGCAAAATTTAGGCATAACCCAGGGAGTGTCAAAAAGATCAAATGGGGTAATCTTATGATGAAAACGCTTGAGGGTGCAGCTTTGGGGGTTGATTGAAAAAATGGAAGAAACAAAAGCTGAGATCACATAATTCACATGAGTTTGGATAATGTGCAGGTTTCTGTCCTCCATAACAAAGCAGGAAGCCAAATGTTACCACAAGCACAAACAAAGCAATATCTCTGCAGCCACAGAGCAGCGACAATGTGCCTGCAGGTCCACACCGAGCTGAGATGGCCTGTTGTTTTTCACTGCAGGGAATGTGCATATGGTAGAGAAACACTACAGTCAAATAAGTGTATTTCAAATAACAGGCACATGCATACACTAATTATTTATAGTATTAAACTAGAATATCACATAGTAGAGTGCATACCTCTGCCCAACAGTCCCCTTATTTAAATTTAATTTGGATCTGCACCAAAATTGCACACATATTCGTGTCAGTCCAATAACGATTTATTATATTTTAAATCAAGATCTAGGAATTATTCCCAGACATGTCAACAAAAATCAGAGGGATTTAGAGAAAATACGGAAAACGCCCCAAACAAAAATGAATTAAAAATAAAATTTACTAGATCTGGATGTGCACCAGAATTTAGTGGGTTTATCCCTGACCCATATCCCATTATATCACCAGGTTTCACGGTAATCCAATCAGTAGTTTGTGTGTAATCCAAACTAACAAACAAACTCAGAAAATCATCACCTCTGTGGCGGAGGGAACAAACTGTGCTTTCCTCAGCTCGTCCAGGTAGGCGAACACCTGAGGACGTCTTCACCTCAGCGCCTCTGCAGTCATTCGCTCTCCTGTTCTCCGTGGATTAATTGCAAGCATGAAACTGAAATGACAGGCAGGAATGTCCATTAAGTCAGCTAAGACACAGAGGTAGAGAGTTGCCAGGCAGCTGTGTTGGAACACGTATTCATGGACATTCAACGGCCTTAACTGAAGCTGTGTAATAATGGACAGGGGACTTTTATGGTTTCTGATGATTTTTTTGTGTTTTTCTGTTACAGGGAATGTTGGTGGAGGGTCCGCCTGGGCCTGAAGGGCCAACAGTAAGTCAGTCTGTCACGAATTATGTCACCCTCAGCCTCTCCCTCTTCATTTCCTCTGTTTTCAAATCCTCCTTTTCCCCTCTGTGCCTTTCAATCACTGGCATTTTCTTTGTGATCTGTGTCCATTAAATAAAAGCTGATAACAATTTATATCCCCTATTGTTTAAGGCAGTCTACCCATTTGAATAGGAAATTTCAACTTTAAAGCCTTGCTCTGAAAAAATCTCTGGCTGCCTGATCTCTAATGCAAAGGGAGTGGCCAAAGCAGTTTCCCCTAAAGAGATACGGACTTTTCCGCAGATGTTGGAGGAGGTTAATTATTTATCTAGGGAGATTTTTTTTTTTCCAGACACAGTTGCTCTTGACACCCTGCAGATGGAGTCCCACAGAGGCGAGCCACTCAGGCATCGAGTTGTAAACAAATAAAAGAGCGCCTCACAAAAGGATTTACAACTCGACAGGCTGCCCCACATTGCCTCATGCATTCCTTTCCCCCATGTGTGACCACTTTGCAAGATAAAGTCGAGAACTTTTAACAGTGCGAATATGACTGTTCACTTATGTATGTATGCGAGTCAAATGAGATCTTTTGCTTTAAATAGGGTCTGCCCGGACCCCCGGGTGCTTCTGGCCCACCAGGCAGTCCTGGAGATGTAGGAGAGAGGGTGAGTCTGAACTCTAATGTCTCACAGATTTGCAGAGATATAAAAATACAGAATTCTTGTACATTTCTTTCTCTCTATCAATCTCTGTGTGTGCTTGTGTTTGTTATTTCCCATCTAAGGGTCCTCCGGGTCGTTCTGGTCTCCCTGGTGCTGATGGTCTGCCAGGACCCCCTGGCACTGTCCTGATGCTGCCTGTAAGTAAATTACGGTTGTTAAAAACTGGTTAAAATGAACAAAAGCAGGATTCCCACTCTGTTATTATACTCCTAGTGGTTTCATATCCATGTTTGGCCACGTTCAAAGCCTCGTATGATGTATGTTTCTCTGTTTTATCAATAACGCTTGACTGTGGTTTACACAGTCTTCTGGAATGAAGGGAGGCTACCTTTGAAATCATTATTGATGGACGTCCATGACCGTGTAAATATTGTGTAATGTAAAAATGTGCTCTAGCGGCCCCTTGTGGCGTGTTTAATAAGTTTTCTATAGTGTTTCGACTCCATGTATGCAAATCTACATATTACAGGACTTTCTGTTTTCCACATTCCTCAGCCAAAATTGAAGCTATCAGGTGGCTCCCAGGAAGTTGTCGAGCTTTAGACAGGAAGCAAAGCGGCGCAGTCCACCGCAGCACTTACACAGACGTCCTAACTACTTCCTATGCCGTCTGACTTCTTGCTCTTTACTTTTTTTGGAAGACTTGACACCGTCGCTGTCGGACCTGATTAGTTGTACAGATGTGAAGCTGTGATTTCAGTGCTGCACAGAGCTGTCTGGCCCGAGCCATGTGGCGAGCTCTGTCTGGACAGGAACTCAAGTTGTCCTGGTGCGTCCACTGGCAGGGAGCCACGACTTGAAACCCGATTCCTTGAGCTCCAGGCCTAATGAGAAACATGCATTGTTGTTTCACCAAAGAAACTTGGAATTGACACAACAGGATTAATTGGCAATTCTTAACATTGCCTTGTTCCACTTAGTTTTATACAGAAGCAATGTATCCTCAGTGCTATGTGGAAAAAACATAATGTAATTCCCACTAGAGGTTTTTTTTCTCTCTGCTTTTCCATTTAATAATGTGCTGTGGAAGAACATTCTGTTCAAAGTTTAATGTTGCAGAGGAACATCTTTAATGAAATGACATAAAGCACGAGTGAGATTAAGAGAGAAACAATCAAATATAGACTAAAAAAGACAGGAATAAAAATAAGAAATAGCCAAATACTGTGGATTTGATGTGAAAGCAAATAGCCAAGACTTTTAAGAAATGTCTATCTACGAAGTAACTGTGAGATTTAGTGTGAATAGTTTGTGCTCTGGATGAATTTGCTATGTAGTGGATGAGCTGCAGTGGATGTGACTCAGCCCTGATGTTCTGAATCAACAGTCTTATATTTTGAATCTTGGCAACAATGCTTCACTGATAGTGGAATTCACAATATTCCTCTGGCATGCTGCTGTACATCTGTAAACCAACCAGCAGTCAGCCTCCTGAGGACTGAGCTCTGTTCCCAACCCAAGATGCCTGGTCTCTGAACATTTTCACACCACCCAGCCCTGGATTTTCTCCTGTGGTGCAGTGCCTGCTCATCACCACCAGATGCCAGTAGAATGAGAAGTTCATGGCTGCAGAGGCGGCCTTTGATGCTGCTGCTCTGGCACCTGGAAACCGATGCTCAGTTCAACATCTGTTGCATAGCTTGAGATGGGAATTACTGACGATATTGTTGGAAATAGATGAATATTCAAAGTTCAATATTTAATTTGCTGCAGGATTTGCCAGTATTTTAGTAACTCCAAATGTTGCACTGGTTTGTATTTTTGTGTCTAAAGTGCTGGCACAATACTCACTGGAATGAAGTCTTGACAAGCTTTGATTCCCTCCACAGTTCAGATTCAGTGCTGGAGGTGACTCCGGACAGAAGGGACCTGCTGTATCAGCACAGGAAGCCCAGATGCAAGCGATCATGCAGCAGGCCAGGGTAACAGCTCACACATAAAAACATCCTCACACTGGAGCACTCAATATTATTCACTATTCTCCAAATTGCTTATCTTGTTGAAATACTAGTCTTACTTTTCCTTATTGTATAGATGATCTCTGCTGTTAGTATTAGCTGCTCAATGTTATTTTTTATTTAAATATATTTATCATTTATTTTTGCATTATTTCAAACTGTTTTCAATAATTTTCAATTATAGAACATTTATAAGGACGCAAATACATGTACAGCACACACAAATGGATAAATACATGATATATTCAATTATAAATCTGCTAAAAACAGCTTTTATTATCTTATGCATGTTCCTGACTTTGTTTTTCGTCCTGTTCATCTTTTCCCTCCTGTCATCAGTTGGCGATGCGTGGCCCTACAGGTCCAATGGGTCTGACTGGAAGAACTGGCCCTCTGGTATGTATTTCGAATCCTCTCACCACTCAAAATCAATAGAAATTCCTTTGTCAAAGATTTTATCAGCATTTATTATAGACCGCAGCACAGAAATGAATTGGACATGTGGAGTTTGAGGCCAAGTTGCAAACTTATATCTTGATTTTTTTTCTTCTCAGGGTCCACCAGGTGTATCAGGACTGAAGGGAGAGTCTGGAGAGGCAGGACCCCAGGTACAAGATACTAACATTGTTGTGTTTTTAAAGACGGAAATATCTAAAGCTAAACAACCCCCTTCTGAAACCAATGTGTATAATGTTAAACCATTAAAGTAAAATAACTGAACTATTTAAAGTAGAGCAACCTTTTTGTTCATTTTTGTTCAGAGATGGTTTCAGAAATATAAAATGCAGAAAAATAAAGAAATGCTTCTGTGTGTTTCTTTCAGGGACCACGTGGGCCCATGGGATCCCTTGGACCCCCTGGAAAGCCTGGCAGAAGGGTAAGATTCATCAACAGTATATAATGCAATACGTATCGCCTGACACTTTTTTTGGAGTGCTTTAAAAGTCAGGTGTATTCTAGCCATTATGGTATACTCCTTAATTATCAATAGGCCACATATTTTGAAACTGTTGTTTTGTATTTTTTAATAGGGTCGCTCTGGAGCCGATGGCGCCAGAGGAATGCCCGGACAGCCTGGAACCAAGGTACCTTGTCCATCATAGTCATCACTCCTTCAACACTTGATTTTCTACTTCAAGTTTTTTGACTTGGCCTGGACAGGAAGTACTCACAGTTTTCTTTTCTTCTCTTCAGGGAGACAGAGGGTTCGATGGTCTAGCTGGACTTCCTGGTGAAAAAGGACACAGAGTAAGCTGGTTTTGGGTTCTTTATACAAGTGTGGTGGCAACTGCGTGGGTTAGATGTGACACTGTTAAATGTGAATTTTTTTTTTTATAGGGTGAATCAGGGCCGTCGGGACCTCCTGGAGCTCCTGGAGAGGATGGAGAGAGGGTAACGGAGAAACACACACTTGTTTTTCCTTTATTTCCATTATGTTACATTAACCTCAGACTGCTGCTAGAACTAAATATCTAAAGATGTGTATATGCTTCTGTCTGATGTATAAATATCTATTCCTCCAGCTCATCTCCCTCAATACCCTCCTTGATATATCTCTGCACACCTTTATCTGAGTCTAATCTCCCTCTCTGCACTCATTATCAAGAACAGCTGATGCAACCTGATCCCCTCTTCCCCTTCTTTTTCTTTGGGCCTTCTCATTATCTCTCGCTCCGTGTAGCACACACACATCCTCACTTTCTCCCCCATTATTCTTCACTGTCTGTTCCACATTCTGACCTGCTCTCTCTCTCTCTCCCTCTTTCCCAGGGAGATGATGGAGAGATCGGACCCAGGGGGCTTCCTGGTGAACCAGTGAGTGATCACATGTATTACCGTTCAGCCTGATACTGAGGGGATTGCATGATAGAGATAGGATGTTGGCGTGCCGGGGAAGGATCATGGTCTGATGCAAACATCTATCAATTGCAAACTGCAGTCACTGTTCATATTCAGAGGTTTTTTGCCGTGTATTGCTGAGAAGTATATGTTGATCAGGTTTCATCTGTGCAAAAGAATAATCGGAGGTGGTGAAATACAAGCAGCCCACATCAGGCTTGTTATAATAGGTTCCCACTCTCTCAGGCAGGCATTTCCCAACGGAGGGGTGGGAACACAGGGAGAGAAACCATCAGATAGCTTTTTATATCCCCCTGTTATAATTGATTTTGTCCACCAGGGTGTGCTACATTGGTTTGAATTTACTCCTGCCAGGACTATATGTCTTGTTAGGTAACTGTAGCTGCGAGCCAAAGCCCAGAAATTCAAAGCAATGTTTGATAGGCATAGCTGTGGGGAATGCATGTGTAGTAGAGAGGAAAAAAGAAAGGGGCTTAAAGAAAAAAAATGACTCTGCAGAATATCCTCAAGGACATTTGGGGAGTCACGTTGCTTCCTGGAGTATAATTTTGAAACTTGATTTAGCCGAACATGTTCAATAATTCATCATTTCTTTCACAGGTGTGCTATCATTCTCAGTGTCATTTCCTTTTTCTTTCCTAGGGGCCCCGTGGTTTGCTTGGACCAAAGGGACCTCAGGGACCTCCCGGACCCCCTGTGAGTCCCCATGTCCTCCTCTCACCTTTTCATACCCACCACCTGCTACCACAGATTTACTATTTTAGAGAGCGAAATCTATTTTTTATGATCTCATAGGCAGTGGGAGCAAAAGATGCTGCGGACAGCACCCACAGGGAGATACAAAACTCAATATGTAGCAGACAGTGTAGACAAAAAGAAGCGTACGTTATTGAATTTAACGTCAGTACTTCAGACAAATGTTCACAACAATCGTTTGTATTGTTTCAACAGATTTCATTTAACATGGACAGTGTGCATCACTACATTTACTCAGTTTAATTTGCCATAGCAGGATACAGAGACCTCACATTGGTAAAGTATGTTTTTTATGCATGGGCTGAATGTTGTGTTCATCTCATCTGCTGCAGGGTGTCACTGGGATGGATGGCCACTCTGGACCCAAAGGAAACATTGTAAGTAAAGCTGGAATTGATAAAGTTCTCAGTTGAAAAGATACTCTCCACTTGAATGTGTTTTTGAGCTGTCATTTAAATTATATGACTCTTGTCTGATTAAATACATTAACACTGGTTGTAATATCACATTTATTTTCAAATGTATAAAAGAAATCTACATTGATAAGTTGAACTTGGCTCATAATGCCACCTAGTGTTTCATATCCATATCGTCTTGGCCAATTCTTATGAAGAGTTAACCGTCCTTTCATTTGTATATATATTTTCCCAGCACTGCGTTCAAGGCAAACATTTTTGAATTTCCAGGCAGAGACACTCAACCCTAAACTTAAGGGAGCAGTTACAGTTTAATTATACAGTGCACCATTCATTTTCAAAATAAAAAACCCCAAAACTACCCACAAGCCATCACAGAACCCAAAAATTGCATCTATTTCACCAATTTCTGTTTATTTCACCCTCCAATCTGCAGAACTGCCTCGTGTGTCCTCTCGTAACCTCTCACACACACACACACAATCAGAGGATACTTAACAGTTAATGAAGAACAGAGTGGTTGTATTTAGATCCATTTGAGCAGTCCACCACTGTCAGTTGTATTTTTCCAGGTCAATTTCTGGTAGCGTCTGGCCTTAATGAGAAAATACCTGGCTGGAGCAGCTTGTCTGTTCTCTGGAGCAGCGTAATTGATAGTCAGTTTTCTCTCAGGGAAGGTGTTTGTGGTTCAGCAGTTTCTTTCATTAGGGAAGGTGAGAGATTGTGTACTAGGTGTTAGTGTGTGTTCGTCTTCTGCCTCGAGTCAGAGCAAGCTATTGTGTTATTTGCTCAAAAGTTGTAGCCTATTTAGGAACAGGATTATAATAATCCAGTGATGTGTTGTTGGACAGTTTTAATTTATGTCTATTCAGAGCAACACAGAACTTTTCATCCATCATTTGTAGCAACAAATAACCCTTGGACGTTTTGCTCATGTGAATACAGTAATCAATCTTTGTATTTATAATGAGATTACTAAATTAGCTTCATGTCTATTTCAGGGACCTCAAGGAGAGCCAGGACCTCCTGGACAGCAAGGCAACCCAGGTGCCCAGGTCTGTGATAAACGGGTTGTCTGACATTCGATTTCTTTGTATCATCCGTCAAATAAAATGTCCTGAGCCTTTTGTATCCTCTCTACAGGGACTTGCAGGGCCCCAGGGAGCCATCGGTGCCCCAGGAGAGAAGGTAATATATGACATGACTATGGGCTGTAACTAATGGGAAATATGTCGTTCCTGCAAATCGACAGAAACAAAAAAACTGATGGATTAATAAAATTTGAATAATACTGATCTCAAAGCTATGAAATAGCAAGAAACACTCATTCATCTGCATGAATTGAAAAGCCAAGTTTCTGTCTTATTCAGTTCAATATCAATTTACTTACCTGTATCGCGCCAAATCACAACATTTTCTCAAGGCATTTTAGAGAGTGCGATTGAGACCTTACAAGATCAGAGAGAGAAAATCAGCTTTTCCCAAAAGAGAAAAAAATTCCCTTATATTCCAAATGCTTGTCACACTATTATATAAACACGTCCCCATCCCCAACACACAGAGAACTATTGTAGACAGTACAGAGATTTGAATCCCGATAAATTTCAATCCAATTACTGCCAAATTACATTTGCCGGTGGGTATTCAGTTTCTTATTGAACAACTTGAATTTGAGAATGAATAATGAAGGTACTGCTTCTCCTGGTTGCAGATGAAATATGAGAAAGCTGTGGTATTTGATGTAATCAAATTCACAAAAAGTGATTTGAAAACACTGGTTCAAATCTGTTGCCGAGTTAGATTTGATCTTAAAAGCATAGACAATACATAAACAAACCTTTGATACAAAGGCAGAAGCATTGCTAAATGTTGCTAGTCTACATTGTCATGTTTTACTAAAACCAGGGCAGAAGTTATACAAAAAAATACAAGGAATGTTCAACCTGTAGCCATATTGTTTGATGTGTATATTCACCATGCTTGTTGATATCAATCATCAATTCCAGTGGATGAATCTTGCTGATTTTTGTGATCCTTGAATGCTTTTTTTTGTAGCGTCACCTTTTGCGTTTTTGGGAAATTATCACATACCCATGTGACCACTTCGCTTTAAGTATGAGCAAAACTTGTCGCCATTGGCTTCAGCTTCACATTTATGTTACCATACCAAGTCGGAAACATGAGCACACTAAACACGGAATGTTAGTATTGTTTCTTGGAACGTACAAGCAAGATGATCTTAGCGTAGCTCTAGGCAACGGTGTGCACTGCCAGTATGGCTGTAGGCTCTGAAGGCAGACTTTTAGGACTTTTAATCTCCTTGTCATCAGTGTGTGATGTCTTTTTTGCATCTTAACAACTTATCGTCTTCTGTCCAGGGTCCTACTGGAAAGCCAGGCTTGCCAGGAATGCCAGGAGCTGATGGTCCACCGGTGAGTTTATATAACACGCATCCAGAAGAAATGTATACAAGGGGAGCAGCTGCTCTTTTTCTCCCTCTCTGTCTTTTAAAAATCAATTAAGAATCGGCATAACTGTGGTAAAACTACATTTCCGAAGAATTACATCAAATTTTAATGTTTGAAAACCGCTGAACATGTTCAGAGCAGACTGAGATGTTTATTAGACTGAACCATTTGCATGATACAACAGATGTGTAGCAGTTGAGCAACCCGCCCACACAGACACATACATGCAAACACACTTCTTCCCATCTCTGCACAGAAGAAAGACACGTGCACTAATGGCATCTGTGTCTCGGAAACCACAAGGTGGCACCTGGAGGGGCAGGAGATAAGAGAGGCTGTGAAATATAAATAACTGTACTGAAGGAAAAAGAACGGGAAATGATTTGAAAATGAGGGATTTAGTGAAAGACAGGAAAGCGAGATAGAGGATGCATCTTCAATCGACTGCAATATTCTCACTCTCACTCTCAATGCTCTCTCCCTGCCCCTCATCCCTGTCCTCTCTTGTGTCTTTTTCCTCCTCCTCCCTCTCTCACACATCACTTAAAACCCATCAGAGGCTTCGCACAGCTCCTTTGTCTCATGAGAGTGAAATCAATTTCCTTTTTTTTCGGACATCCACGTGTGTATTAGATATGTTTTTTGTGTCTTCTCCCTTTTGTATTAGAAAAATCTCAGAGCGGCAGTCTTGGCTTTTAGAGTCCAGTAATAGCCGGTAGCGGCTCGACAACACTGTGCATTAAAGGATGAAAATCTCAAATGAGGTTGAACTATAAAAGGTTCCGCCTCCAATTTTGCAGTTTGATATGTCCTCCAGTAGTTTAACAACCTCATCCTCGGGTTATAGTGGGTGTTGTAGTATTTATGGTGGTAATTATCCTGAAATGAGATGCAATAATATTTCTCTTAATAATTCATAGGGTCACCCTGGAAAGGAGGGGCCTTCTGGAGACAAAGGACACATGGTAACTTCAATGTATTACTTTTGGAGCCATTGTCTGAGTTCACACATTTTGCATTAATACATTCACATCGTGGGTGTACTTTTGTGTGTATTACAAGCCCTCACGAAATATCTTTCACCCCAGGGCCCTGCAGGACCTCAAGGACCCATTGGTTATCCTGGGCCCCGAGGCGTGAAGGTGAGTTTATCATCATCTACTAAGAAATTCATGTTTAATATTTTTCATCTCCTTGTGCCTTTGCAATTACCGACTGTTAGAGGCTAATTGTTTCCCACATTAAAGTTCCTCTGAAAAAAAGGAACTTATTATTATTCCAAGGTTTATCCAACCAACCATGATTTTGTGAAGAGTTAGAAGTTAAAAGCCACAGTTTCCACAGCTAAATTACCTACAAAGAGGAGATGCATTAATTGTTAATAGACTATTTTTATGTTAAAAAGACATAAGAGGTATCTCAGTGATGCAAAGATTAAGACAGGAGTGTCAATTCCTCAGCTCTTCATTGAGTGCCTATTAGACACACACACACAACAGCTCAAGGCAAACGGCCCTTCTCTTTTTTTGGTGTCATTAGAAGCTGATAAAACCACAACAAAAAAATCCCCTGCTTTATTCTTACATTAAATTCTTCTGACTTTATACAGTCTTTATACCGGGGGGCCAGGCAGAGAAAGTCAGCAAGTAATCCGGAGCCTCTCACTCGGACATTTGCATTCACACATGCACCCCCTCCGGAGAAAATACGGATTATCTGCAGAGTTCAGTGCATGTCTGAAAGCAGCTTACGACATTTGCATTCTTATATGCAGCCAATCAGGAGAATGTCAGGAGATTAACCGGAGTTCAGTGCATTTCTGAAAGCATATGAAGTATCTGCTCCGTCTATGAAGATGAAAAGAGAGAGACAATAAGGAGACAAAACACATCTAAAAGCATCCGTCACAGGGTTTATCCTTCAT